>NC_140531.1:43965528-43975528 GCF_057382185.1 Mchenga conophoros
AGGATGGGACAAAAGTGGAATAACTGAAAAAGTAAGAGGTGTAGAGGGCTGATGTTGGTGTCTAGGTGGGGGTTTTGGTGGGTGCCGGACGCTGTGGCGAAGAAGCCACGCCGATGGCTTCTTCGGTTCTGGAGATATGGCGAATCGGACCAAAAAGGATGGGACAAAAGGGTCCCAGTCGGAGAAAGGAAGGTGCAGAGGGCCTGGGTCCACCACCACTGTACTCAGCAGGCCCTGCCGGGTCGTTAGACACGCAGCATGGCAGGGATTGGTGACATAACATGTAGCAGTTTCCCTTCACAGAAGCCTGTGCAGCAGGTTGGTACAGGAGCAGGCACCAGAAGCAGGCCTGTGGAGCACTATGTCATCTGCTCGGCCTTGCTTCAGGATGCACTGTACAATTCGATAGCAAGACCTCATGGGTTACCACAAAAAAAACAGTGTCTTTCTGCCTCTGTCGTTCTCTTTGGTTTGTTTGAGCGCTTGTTTTTTAAATACACAGCAAGTGTCTCTCTCTCTCTCTCTCTCTGTCACACACACACACACAGAAGCAGAGCAGCTGCTGTGCCACTGGGATTGAACAAGAGGTGCTCCCTCTGCTGGCTCAATGCGGTACAAAGTGTCAGAAGGTGTTATACCGGCGAAAATAACATCTTTCAATTGCATGTTTGGTCCACAGGATGGCGCCTAGCAAGCAAGTCCTGTACATTGCATATTAAAAGTTGTTGCAAGTGCACTCACATGTATTTTTTGTGTAAAAGAGACACACACACACACACACACACACACACACACACACACACACACACACACACACACACACGCTCAATGGAGTATAAAATAAAGACCGGGGCAGTTCTCTCACTGGAGTCTCTTAGAGTGGAGGCTGCCCTTGCTAGCAAGAAGTTCTGTGTGTTTCTCTTCTCTGAGTCTTTACTGAAGAAGTGTTTTATAACATTTTCCTTAACAACTGACATGTGTTTTTTGTGTAAAAGAGAGAGAGACACACACACACACACACACACACACACACACACACACACTGTAAGGTCTGAAGTGCAAAATTTGAATTACATTCCTTTGTATCTCTCCCTCTCTCTCACTCTGTCTCTCTCTCTCTCTCTCTCTCTCTCTCTCTCTCTCTCTGTCAACACACACACACACACACACACACACACACACACACACAAGCTGGTCAGCTGCTTTGCAACTCAATGCGGTACAAATCGACTTGTGTGCCTCTTTTTCTCTTTGGGTTTTCTGTGTGTTTTTTTTAAATTTTTAAATCCACAGCAAGTGTCTCTCTCTCTCTCTCTCTGTCTCTCTCTCTCTGTCAACACACACACACACACACACACACACACACACACACACACACTGTAAGGTCTGAAGTGCAAAATTTGAATTACATTCCTTTGTATCTCTCCCTCTCTCTCTCTCTCTCTCTCTCTGTCAACACACACACACACACACACACACACACACACACACACACACACACACCAACACACCAAAGCACACAGACAGAAGCTGGTCACAACTGCTGTGCAACTGGGATTGAACCAGGGGGGCTCCCTCTGCTGGCTCAATGCGGTACAAAGTGTCAGAAGGTGTTAGTTATCTGCTTTTGACAATCAATTGCACCTGTCGTCCACAGGAGGGCGCCTAGCTGGCAAGTCCTGTACATTCCATATTAAAGTTGTTGCAAGTGCACTGATGTCAATGGAAAATTGTATTTAGTAGTCAGTATAATCTTTTAGTGATATAAGTTTGCTGATGGTAGGATGCTGTTTGTAGTTATTTGTATTAGGAAATGTTTAACCATGTATACTTAGAAGCATATAATTAATTGTGTAGTGACAGGATGTGTGCACCCCAGGAATGCACCCCCACGTCCTGGGAGCATGAGAGCTCGTACCTTGTCTGATTGCTTTACGGTAGGATTAACGTAGCTATGTCTGTTTTAGTTTAAGTGCTTCTTTACATATAGATGAACTGTTGGACTCTCCAGACCAGCAGGTTAAGGGAAGTTGTTTATGGGGCCACACTCTGACGCCACACACACACACACACACACACACACACACACACACACACACGCACACACACACGCACAATGGAGTATAAAATAAAGACCGGGGCAGTTCTCTCACTGGAGTCTCTTAGAGTGGAGGCTGCCCTTGCTAGCAAGAAGTTCTGTGTGTTTCTCTTCTCTGAGTCTTTACTGAAGAAGTGTTTTATAACATTTTCCTTAACAACTGACATGTGTTTTTTGTGTAAAAGAGAGAGAGACACACACACACACACACACACACACACACACACACTCACACTCAGCGGCTCAGAGATGAGGGAAAAACAACAGAAATCAGGATAGATTTTAATGTCAGGAGATGCCCTGTGATGCTGGGGCCATTGTGTAAGATTGGAATGTGTACCAGTGGCTGGTGGGTGGTCCTTGAAGGTCCCGGGAGGAGGCGGCGAGGAGGCAGCGGGTGGCTGGGCTTCGGCCTTGGCCCAGGAACGTCATTTATTCTGCGTGGCGCCGCGTGTGCCCTGTGCAGCTTCGATGTGTGCGGCTGACGCTCTGTGGTTCCTGTTCCTGTCATAAAAGGCCCTGTACAAGGGGATAAGAAATGCATCATTGGTTACCAAAATAAAACAGTGTCTTTCTGCCTGTGTCATTCTGTTTGGTTTCTTTGAGCGTTTGTTTCTTAAATACACAGCAAGTGTCACTCTCTCTCTCTCTCTCTCTCTCTGTCTCACACACACACACACACACCAAAGCACACACACCAAAGCGCGCACACACACACACACACACCAAAGCGCACACACACACACACACACACACACACACACACAGACACAGACACTGTGAGGTTTGCAGTGCAAAATTTGAATTTTAGTGCATGGTGATTTGTCTCCCTCCAGTGGCCCACGGCAGGTATGATGAGGCTTAAATGATAGGTTATGGGGAAAAAGCCAGGAGAGGATGGGACAAAAGTGGAATAACTGAAAAAGTAAGAGGTGTAGAGGGCTGATGTTGGTGTCTAGGTGGGGGTTTTGGTGGGTGCCGGACGCTGTGGCGAAGAAGCCACGCCGATGGCTTCTTCGGTTCTGGAGATATGGCGAATCGGACCAAAAAGGATGGGACAAAAGGGTCCCAGTCGGAGAAAGGAAGGTGCAGAGGGCCTGGGTCCACCACCACTGTACTCAGCAGGCCCTGCCGGGTCGTTAGACACGCAGCATGGCAGGGATTGGTGACATAACATGTAGCAGTTTCCCTTCACAGAAGCCTGTGCAGCAGGTTGGTACAGGAGCAGGCACCAGAAGCAGGCCTGTGGAGCACTATGTCATCTGTTCGGCCTTGCTTCAGGATGCACTGTACAATTCGATAGCAAGACCTCATGGGTTACCACAAAAAAAACAGTGTCTTTCTGCCTCTGTCGTTCTCTTTGGTTTGTTTGAGCGCTTGTTTTTTAAATACACAGCAAGTGTCTCTCTCTCTCTCTCTCTCTGTCACACACACACACACAGAAGCAGAGCAGCTGCTGTGCCACTGGGATTGAACAAGAGGTGCTCCCTCTGCTGGCTCAATGCGGTACAAAGTGTCAGAAGGTGTTATACCGGCGAAAATAACATCTTTCAATTGCATGTTTGGTCCACAGGATGGCGCCTAGCAAGCAAGTCCTGTACATTGCATATTAAAAGTTGTTGCAAGTGCACTCACATGTATTTTTTGTGTAAAAGAGACACACACACACACACACACACACACACACACACACACACACACACACGCTCAATGGAGTATAAAATAAAGACCGGGGCAGTTCTCTCACTGGAGTCTCTTAGAGTGGAGGCTGCCCTTGCTAGCAAGAAGTTCTGTGTGTTTCTCTTCTCTGAGTCTTTACTGAAGAAGTGTTTTATAACATTTTCCTTAACAACTGACATGTGTTTTTTGTGTAAAAGAGAGAGAGAGACACACACACACACACACACACACACACACACACTGTAAGGTCTGAAGTGCAAAATTTGAATTACATTCCTTTGTATCTCTCCCTCTCTCTCACTCTGTCTCTCTCTCTCTCTCTCTCTCTCTCTCTCTCTCTCTCTGTCAACACACACACACACACACACACACACACACAAGCTGGTCAGCTGCTTTGCAACTCAATGCGGTACAAATCGACTTGTGTGCCTCTTTTTCTCTTTGGGTTTTCTGTGTGTTTTTTTTAAATTTTTAAATCCACAGCAAGTGTCTCTCTCTCTCTCTCTCTGTCTCTCTCTCTCTGTCAACACACACACACACACACACACACACACACACACACACACTGTAAGGTCTGAAGTGCAAAATTTGAATTACATTCCTTTGTATCTCTCCCTCTCTCTCTCTCTCTCTCTCTCTGTCAACACACACACACACACACACACACACACACACACACACACACACACACACACCAACACACCAAAGCACACAGACAGAAGCTGGTCACAACTGCTGTGCAACTGGGATTGAACCAGGGGGGCTCCCTCTGCTGGCTCAATGCGGTACAAAGTGTCAGAAGGTGTTAGTTATCTGCTTTTGACAATCAATTGCACCTGTCGTCCACAGGAGGGCGCCTAGCTGGCAAGTCCTGTACATTCCATATTAAAGTTGTTGCAAGTGCACTGATGTCAATGGAAAATTGTATTTAGTAGTCAGTATAATCTTTTAGTGATATAAGTTTGCTGATGGTAGGATGCTGTTTGTAGTTATTTGTATTAGGAAATGTTTAACCATGTATACTTAGAAGCATATAATTAATTGTGTAGTGACAGGATGTGTGCACCCCAGGAATGCACCCCCACGTCCTGGGAGCATGAGAGCTCGTACCTTGTCTGATTGCTTTACGGTAGGATTAACGTAGCTATGTCTGTTTTAGTTTAAGTGCTTCTTTACATATAGATGAACTGTTGGACTCTCCAGACCAGCAGGTTAAGGGAAGTTGTTTATGGGGCCACACTCTGACGCCACACACACACACACACACACACACACACACACACACACACACGCACACACACACGCACAATGGAGTATAAAATAAAGACCGGGGCAGTTCTCTCACTGGAGTCTCTTAGAGTGGAGGCTGCCCTTGCTAGCAAGAAGTTCTGTGTGTTTCTCTTCTCTGAGTCTTTACTGAAGAAGTGTTTTATAACATTTTCCTTAACAACTGACATGTGTTTTTTGTGTAAAAGAGAGAGAGACACACACACACACACACACACACACACACTCACACTCAGCGGCTCAGAGATGAGGGAAAAACAACAGAAATCAGGATAGATTTTAATGTCAGGAGATGCCCTGTGATGCTGGGGCCATTGTGTAAGATTGGAATGTGTACCAGTGGCTGGTGGGTGGTCCTTGAAGGTCCCGGGAGGAGGCGGCGAGGAGGCAGCGGGTGGCTGGGCTTCGGCCTTGGCCCAGGAACGTCATTTATTCTGCGTGGCGCCGCGTGTGCCCTGTGCAGCTTCGATGTGTGCGGCTGACGCTCTGTGGTTCCTGTTCCTGTCATAAAAGGCCCTGTACAAGGGGATAAGAAATGCATCATTGGTTACCAAAATAAAACAGTGTCTTTCTGCCTGTGTCATTCTGTTTGGTTTCTTTGAGCGTTTGTTTCTTAAATACACAGCAAGTGTCACTCTCTCTCTCTCTCTCTCTCTCTGTCTCACACACACACACACACACCAAAGCACACACACCAAAGCGCGCACACACACACACACACACCAAAGCGCACACACACACACACACACACACACACACACACACAGACACTGTGAGGTTTGCAGTGCAAAATTTGAATTTTAGTGCATGGTGATTTGTCTCCCTCCAGTGGCCCACGGCAGGTATGATGAGGCTTAAATGATAGGTTATGGGGAAAAAGCCAGGAGAGGATGGGACAAAAGTGGAATAACTGAAAAAGTAAGAGGTGTAGAGGGCTGATGTTGGTGTCTAGGTGGGGGTTTTGGTGGGTGCCGGACGCTGTGGCGAAGAAGCCACGCCGATGGCTTCTTCGGTTCTGGAGATATGGCGAATCGGACCAAAAAGGATGGGACAAAAGGGTCCCAGTCGGAGAAAGGAAGGTGCAGAGGGCCTGGGTCCACCACCACTGTACTCAGCAGGCCCTGCCGGGTCGTTAGACACGCAGCATGGCAGGGATTGGTGACATAACATGTAGCAGTTTCCCTTCACAGAAGCCTGTGCAGCAGGTTGGTACAGGAGCAGGCACCAGAAGCAGGCCTGTGGAGCACTATGTCATCTGCTCGGCCTTGCTTCAGGATGCACTGTACAATTCGATAGCAAGACCTCATGGGTTACCACAAAAAAAAACAGTGTCTTTCTGCCTCTGTCGTTCTCTTTGGTTTGTTTGAGCGCTTGTTTTTTAAATACACAGCAAGTGTCTCTCTCTCTCTCTCTCTCTGTCACACACACACACAGAAGCAGAGCAGCTGCTGTGCCACTGGGATTGAACAAGAGGTGCTCCCTCTGCTGGCTCAATGCGGTACAAAGTGTCAGAAGGTGTTATACCGGCGAAAATAACATCTTTCAATTGCATGTTTGGTCCACAGGATGGCGCCTAGCAAGCAAGTCCTGTACATTGCATATTAAAAGTTGTTGCAAGTGCACTCACATGTATTTTTTGTGTAAAAGAGACACACACACACACACACACACCCACACACACACACACACACACACACACACACACACACACACACACACACACACACGCTCAATGGAGTATAAAATAAAGACCGGGGCAGTTCTCTCACTGGAGTCTCTTAGAGTGGAGGCTGCCCTTGCTAGCAAGAAGTTCTGTGTGTTTCTCTTCTCTGAGTCTTTACTGAAGAAGTGTTTTATAACATTTTCCTTAACAACTGACATGTGTTTTTTGTGTAAAAGAGAGAGAGACACACACACACACACACACACACACACACTCACACTCACACTCAGCGGCTCAGAGATGAGGGAAAAACAACAGAAATCAGGATAGATTTTAATGTCAGGAGATGCCCTGTGATGCTGGGGCCATTGTGTAAGATTGGAATGTGTACCAGTGGCTGGTGGGTGGTCCTTGAAGGTCCCGGGAGGAGGCGGCGAGGAGGCAGCGGGTGGCTGGGCTTGAGCTGTGGATCAGGGACGTCATTAATTCTGCCTGGTGCTGCGTGTGCCCTGTGCAGCTTGGATGTCTGCCGCTGACGCTCTGTGGTTCCTGTTCTGCTGATCTCCTGGTCCACACACGGCTTCAGGGTGCACTGTACAAGCGGAGAAGAAATGCATCATTGGTTACCAAAATAAAACAGTGTCTTTCTGCCTGTGTCATTCTGTTTGGTTTCTTTGAGCGTTTGTTTCTTAAATACACAGCAAGTGTCACTCTCTCTCTCTCTCTCTCTGTCACACACACACACACACACACACACACACACACACACACACACACAGACACTGTGAGGTCTGCAGTTCAAAATTTGAATCTCAGAGCTTGGTGTTTTTGTCTCCCTCCAGTGGACAAATGCAGGTATGATTAGGGTTGGTTAGGTTAAGGGGATTTAGCCAGAGCTTGACGGAATAAAATGGAATAACTGGGAAAGTAAGTGTCGTAGAGGGATGAAAGTGGTGTCTACGTGGGGATTTTCTGCCGCTCCGCACGCGCTGGTGAAGACCCCATGTCGATAGCACCAACGGTTCTGGACTTGGTGTAAATGGGTCCAAATTTGACGGAATAAAAAGGTCAAAGTGGCAGATAGGAGTGTCCGATCGGGCCGATTCCACCACCACTGTACTCAGCAGGCCCTGCCGGGTCGTTAGACACGCAGCATGGCAGGGATCGGTGACATAACATGTAGCAGTTTCCCTTCACAGAAGCGTCTGCAGCAGGTGGGTGGAGGAGGAGGCAGCAGAACCAGGCCTTTGGAGCACTGTGTCATCTCCTGGTCCTGATGCTTTGAATCTCCCTCTCTGTCTGTCTGTCTGTCTGTCTGTCACACACACACACACACACACACACACGCACACACACACGCTCAATGGAGTATAAAATAAAGACCGGGGCAGTTCTCTCACTGGAGTCTCTTAGAGTGGAGGCTGCCCTTGCTAGCAAGAAGTTCTGTGTGTTTCTCTTCTCTGAGTCTTTACTGAAGAAGTGTTTTATAACATTTTCCTTAACAACTGACATGTGTTTTTTGTGTAAAAGAGAGAGAGACACACACACACACACACACACACACACACACTCACACTCAGCGGCTCAGAGATGAGGGAAAAACAACAGAAATCAGGATAGATTTTAATGTCAGGAGATGCCCTGTGATGCTGGGGCCATTGTGTAAGATTGGAATGTGTACCAGTGGCTGGTGGGTGGTCCTTGAAGGTCCCGGGAGGAGGCGGCGAGGAGGCAGCGGGTGGCTGGGCTTGAGCTGTGGATCAGGGACGTCATTAATTCTGCCTGGTGCTGCGTGTGCCCTGTGCAGCTTGGATGTCTGCCGCTGACGCTCTGTGGTTCCTGTTCTGCTGATCTCCTGGTCCACACACGGCTTCAGGGTGCACTGTACAAGGGAAGAAGAAATGCATCATTGGTTACCAAAATAAAACAGTGTCTTTCTGCCTGTGTCATTCTGTTTGGTTTCTTTGAGCGTTTGTTTCTTAAATACACAGCAAGTGTCACTCTCTCTCTCTCTGTCACACACACACACACACACACACCAAAGCACACACACCAAAGCACACACACACACACACACACACACACACACACACTGTGTATCATCACTGATTTCTATAATCCACATAATCCAGATTCGATTTGGTGCAATTTTTACTCAGAAAGTGAGAGATCTTATAATTCTGATCATTTATCAGTACTGACACTAAACTTTATCAGAGATGTGACCATCACAGCACATGCCGTTGTGTCAAAGTAACTGAGAATAAAAAAATAAAAAAATAAAAACATAAAGGAGATTTTCCTGGCATGGATTTTATAGCAGATAACCTTAAAAATCTTCTGCAATTATACCTAATTTGAAAAAGTTTACATTTCTTCAGTATTAAACAGCAGAAATTAAGCTTTCTTATCCGACGTCATTTACAAAGGAAAGAAAAGACAGCGGCCGCCAGCGCTGTAAACAACGGTAGACTGATGGGTAATAAGCGAATGAGTAATGCAGAAAACACATGTTTGAGATGGGAAACTTTTCTTGAAGTTTCTCTCACAGTTCACGCACAGCTGTGGGTTTTATCGTGTTGGAAGCAAAACAGCAAAAGTAAGAAGGAATTAAGGATGATATTAGCCCCCACGCCGACTAAGCTAATTCTGATGCGTCGGTCCGCTCTGTTTACGTCTTCGTGTGGAATGCGTTTCCTGCTCTCATTTGCTGGTTGTTGTTGAAATAGTTTTGTGAGCTTTAACCTGAGATTCTGGCGTTTCTGGTAAAACACATTTATATTCATTCAATTCAGGATTTAATGAATCGATATCGCTTCATTCAAGCTACTCACCTGTCTATATCCACCTCCACGTCCAGCTCGACCACGGACAGAGGTCCCGCCCCGACTATCTCTGATTGGTTTAGACCACGAAGGGGAATGACGTGTGTCTGTTGTTGAACACATGGACGTCTGTCGCTTGGCGAGCGATCGGGTGGTTTAGCGAGTGTCAGCCTCTTAAGTTTAAGACAAGCCCGGCTGCTTTTTAAGCGACGCGGCGCTAGCTACCCAGCTAGCTCAGTACACAGGAACTACTTCCGGTAGTTATACAAAATAAAAGCGTCCCCCATTATAATCCGCTATAATGCCATACTTCCGCTGCGCGCGCCGTTGATATATACCTTGGCTTTACATTAATTGTGAGAAAACAAAACAAACAAATAACTCACCGTTGAGTCGATTGTGAGGTAGTGTAAAGACGAATGAATCGGCTGGGTTATTGCACGCTGT
>NC_140531.1:43980528-43990528 GCF_057382185.1 Mchenga conophoros
AGGTCCCGGGAGGAGGCGGCGAGGAGGCAGCGGGTGGCTGGGCTTGAGCTGTGGATCAGGGACGTCATTAATTCTGCCTGGTGCTGCGTGTGCCCTGTGCAGCTTGGATGTCTGCCGCTGACGCTCTGTGGTTCCTGTTCTGCTGATCTCCTGGTCCACACACGGCTTCAGGGTGCACTGTACAAGGGAAGAAGAAATGCATCATTGGTTACCAAAATAAAACAGTGTCTTTCTGCCTGTGTCATTCTGTTTGGTTTCTTTGAGCGTTTGTTTCTTAAATACACAGCAAGTGTCACTCTCTCTCTCTCTGTCACACACACACACACACACACACCAAAGCACACACACCAAAGCACACACACACACACACACACACACACACACACACTGTGTATCATCACTGATTTCTATAATCCACATAATCCAGATTCGATTTGGTGCAATTTTTACTCAGAAAGTGAGAGATCTTATAATTCTGATCATTTATCAGTACTGACACTAAACTTTATCAGAGATGTGACCATCACAGCACATGCCGTTGTGTCAAAGTAACTGAGAATAAAAAAATAAAAAAATAAAAACATAAAGGAGATTTTCCTGGCATGGATTTTATAGCAGATAACCTTAAAAATCTTCTGCAATTATACCTAATTTGAAAAAGTTTACATTTCTTCAGTATTAAACAGCAGAAATTAAGCTTTCTTATCCGACGTCATTTACAAAGGAAAGAAAAGACAGCGGCCGCCAGCGCTGTAAACAACGGTAGACTGATGGGTAATAAGCGAATGAGTAATGCAGAAAACACATGTTTGAGATGGGAAACTTTTCTTGAAGTTTCTCTCACAGTTCACGCACAGCTGTGGGTTTTATCGTGTTGGAAGCAAAACAGCAAAAGTAAGAAGGAATTAAGGATGATATTAGCCCCCACGCCGACTAAGCTAATTCTGATGCGTCGGTCCGCTCTGTTTACGTCTTCGTGTGGAATGCGTTTCCTGCTCTCATTTGCTGGTTGTTGTTGAAATAGTTTTGTGAGCTTTAACCTGAGATTCTGGCGTTTCTGGTAAAACACATTTATATTCATTCAATTCAGGATTTAATGAATCGATATCGCTTCATTCAAGCTACTCACCTGTCTATATCCACCTCCACGTCCAGCTCGACCACGGACAGAGGTCCCGCCCCGACTATCTCTGATTGGTTTAGACCACGAAGGGGAATGACGTGTGTCTGTTGTTGAACACATGGACGTCTGTCGCTTGGCGAGCGATCGGGTGGTTTAGCGAGTGTCAGCCTCTTAAGTTTAAGACAAGCCCGGCTGCTTTTTAAGCGACGCGGCGCTAGCTACCCAGCTAGCTCAGTACACAGGAACTACTTCCGGTAGTTATACAAAATAAAAGCGTCCCCCATTATAATCCGCTATAATGCCATACTTCCGCTGCGCGCGCCGTTGATATATACCTTGGCTTTACATTAATTGTGAGAAAACAAAACAAACAAATAACTCACCGTTGAGTCGATTGTGAGGTAGTGTAAAGACGAATGAATCGGCTGGGTTATTGCACGCTGTCAACTGGTCTGTAGTGTAGGATTTGTCGATATCTGACAAGTATGCCAACCACAGGGACACAGCGGCCGCCTCCATTACTCCCGACATACCACTAGAGTGAGCCAGCACACCACAAATGAAGTTTTCTTGTTCTCCATTCATTTCAATGGGAAAAAACTTGCATTAAAATATTCATATTTAAAAAACTATAGAAGTAATAAACACCAAAAGTCATAGCAACTCATTCCAGCTCCAGCCGCACACAATGATATATCATATGTGAACCTTGTCTCAAAACTGTGGGGCGAGTTAAGGTCCAAAATAAACACCAAAAGTCATAGCAATTAGATGGAGTCATTGCTTTGGCAATGACTCCATCTAATGGTTAAATTTCTGAACTGCAGGCTCAGTAAGTAAGTAAGTAAGTAAACTTTATTTATTAAGCGCTTTTCACAGACAGACATTCACAAAGCAGCAGTGATGAGACGCAGGTCTTGCGTCCATGACTGCCCTCGCGAGTTAAAGACAGCTGCAGTGTTTGTGTTTTCTAACTCAGGTGTCTCAGCTGAAGAACTGCGGGGTGATTTTAAGAAATCCCCTGTCAATTGGTTATGAGCAAAAATTGTTTCTATAAAAAAAACAAACAAACAAAAAAAAAAAAACCAGTTTCAACCGTAACGTGAAGTACACATTTTATTATTTTTTTCCTTTTAGTGAAAGGAAACAGCCGTCGCCGGTATGCTAGTGCGCACGCTCCACCCCCTCCTACGCCTCTTTCCCCCCCCTTCTTTTTGCTTTGTAAATAAACAGAAATGTGACTTTTGCTTCATAAACAGTTTGACAAACAAGTGGTGCCTGCAGGGTGTATATTCATGGTATAACCGGCATAAACACAGCCTCACTTCGTGTGTGATTGTGCAGGAAATACAACTGTGCGCTCAGCTTCGAAAAAGGACCGCATCTATCCATTTATCCTCATACCTCACCTCTATGTATGTGCTCTCTTTGAGCGCAGGTGCGGCTCTTTGCTGTGACACATCTCTAATGTAGTCTAGACGCTCCGGCGCCAGGGGTCATCGGGTGACACACACACACACACACAAACAACAAGTAACACAACATGGACCATGAACTCTGCGTGACTCAACTATACCAAGACAGTTCACCTATTACGAGCCTTTAAAGTAAGCTTATTGCTAAATAGTCTTGATATTTAATCAACAGGTAAGGTAACACCTGATTCTGTTCACATGGACGGAGTTTTTTCAGTGCTAAATAGTCTGCACATCCCGGCTCTTATTATTTATTTTGCTGCGTTATTTTGCAAAATTATCTAATCTAAAAATAAACTACATAAATGAGTGCGATGCAATATTTTGCTCTTGGTGTTTTCAGTCCTTTATGTCCATCTTATGTGTCCTTTTTTTCTGTTATCAATCAACCAACCGATCATTCGATTAAAGGCCTGTCAACGGGCTTCGTAAAGGTTCTTTTAAGGTCACCAGAAAGCTACATAAAAGACTGCACCTGCACCTGCACCAAAGTTCTTTTTTTTTTCTCTCTATCTCCGAACATTGTTGCATTTTAAAACCTTCTTCAGTGAGCTATAAATATGAGGCGCTCCAAACACACTCTCAGTTTTACTTCTGCCAAAAAATGACCACAATGCCGAGACAACTGGAGGTCCAGAACTCGATCCTCACTGGTGGGGACAGCTTTAACATGTGGCACGACTACATGAATCTGAGCCAAGTGTTCGAGAAACTGTGCAGCAACCGTGAGGTTGATAACCGAGACACCGAGCGTCCAAAGAAGGGACAAGCGCCCCCCTGGAGTAAGGTCCACACTTCCACTCGGGGGAAGAAATCCTCCAAAAACTCATCACAGTCCAGTCCGACCAGCAGCGCGTCGGACACCAGCAGCAGCGCCTCATCCTCGGACTACTGCCGCTTATGCAAGCAGAACGGGGAGACTCCGAGGGTGTACCTATCTCACAAGCTCAAATCAGACGACGGGATAGTTTTCTGCCCCGTCCTCCGGAACTACACTTGCCCGATCTGCGAAGCCACCGGTGACAGCGCTCACACACGCAAGTACTGCCCGCAGATGAAGTGCGAGGCTGCTGGGAGGATGCAGACGGTAGGCAAGTTCTGGTAGCTGCTGAAAACTGAAGCTGCGAGAAACTGTACATATTTACCGAACTGTTTGGGGTATGTGTTCGTGTTGGCAGAGACCGTTTCAGTTCCAAAGACTGTTTCAAGTTTGACTGTCAAACACTCCGCTGCAGTCTGCAGCAAGGAGCTCTCATCCAGCACATCTGTGGAGCCCCGAGCCGGGGTGAGCGCTCTCAAACCTCGGAAAAAATTAAACTCTTTAAAGTCCTCGAGTGTTTATTGTTGTTGTTATTGTTGTTGTTGTTGTTTAATATGATACAATTTCGGGGGTACTTCATAGGTCACAAGTGAAACACTAAAGTGGCTAACCTTTCTGTGGAATTAAATAGATTTCTAAAAATGTGCCCATAGTGTCAGTGCGCGAGTCTTTTAGTTAAAATGCAAATGCTATATTATCCCTCATGTCAGACAGATTATTCGACAAAAACGTCAGTATTTTGTCTTTTTTTTTTTTTTTTTTTTTTTTTTTTTGGTATTATAGAAAATTTTTAACTCACATGCAACTCTTCCACTTGAAGTTACAGATGTACCTGAACTCACCAGAGAACATGCGTCATAAAAAAATAATTAAATTAAATTAAAAGTAACACTTCAAGGCAAAAGTGAAACGATTATGTGAAGTGAGAAATTGAATTAAGGTTCAATAGTTTTAGTTTCAAAATAGAGGGGCTGGGGAAATACAGTATACAAGGTCAAAACAGAGTTTGTACAAGTTTGTACAAAGACAGCTGCAGTGTTTGTGTTTTTTAACTCAGGTGTCTCAGCTGAAGAACTGCGGGGTGATTTTAAGAAATCCCCTGTCAATTGGTTATGAGCAAAAATTGTTTCTATAAAATAAAAATTAAAAAAACACAAAAAAACCCCCAGTTTCAACCGTAACGTGAAGTACACATTTTATTATTTTTTTCCTTTTAGTGAAAGGAAACAGCCGTCGCCGGTATGCTAGTGCGCACGCTCCACCCCCTCCTACGCCTCTTTCCCCCCCCTTCTTTTTGCTTTGTAAATAAACAGAAATGTGACTTTTGCTTCATAAACAGTTTGACAAACAAGTGGTGCCTGCAGGGTGTATATTCATGGTATAACCGGCATAAACACAGCCTCACTTCGTGTGTGATTGTGCAGGAAATACAACTGTGCGCTCAGCTTCGAAAAAGGACCGCATCTATCCATTTATCCTCATACCTCACCTCTATGTATGTGCTCTCTTTGAGCGCAGGTGCGGCTCTTTGCTGTGACACATCTCTAATGTAGTCTAGACGCTCCGGCGCCAGGGGTCATCGGGTGACACACACACACACACACAAACAACAAGTAACACAACATGGACCATGAACTCTGCGTGACTCAACTATACCAAGACAGTTCACCTATTACGAGCCTTTAAAGTAAGCTTATTGCTAAATAGTCTTGATATTTAATCAACAGGTAAGGTAACACCTGATTCTGTTCACATGGACGGAGTTTTTTCAGTGCTAAATAGTCTGCACATCCCGGCTCTTATTATTTATTTTGCTGCGTTATTTTGCAAAATTATCTAATCTAAAAATAAACTACATAAATGAGTGCGATGCAATATTTTGCTCTTGGTGTTTTCAGTCCTTTATGTCCATCTTATGTGTCCTTTTTTTCTGTTATCAATCAACCAACCGATCATTCGATTAAAGGCCTGTCAACGGGCTTCGTAAAGGTTCTTTTAAGGTCACCAGAAAGCTACATAAAAGACTGCACCTGCACCTGCACCAAAGTTCTTTTTTTTTTCTCTCTATCTCCGAACATTGTTGCATTTTAAAACCTTCTTCAGTGAGCTATAAATAGGTCACAAGTGAAACACTAAAGTGGCTAACCTTTCTGTGGAATTAAATAGATTTCTAAAAATGTGCCCATAGTGTCAGTACAGGATTGTGAACATCGCAACGCAAAGTTTTTGATTTCTCTCAAAACATATATTTCTTTTCATGTTGAACAGATAATATCTTTAATTTGAGTCAAAGTGATTTGCACTTGAACACGCCCACCAGAAATAGACCGGGACCCATTTTTATTCTGCATGGCTGCTGGAAACATCATGTCACATCTTTGATTAATTTCATCTGAAAATAAACGTAAGTAAAGCCAAGTGTGTTACAAAAGCTTTTATAATTTGTATTGCCAAAATCGCAGAAAATAACCCCATTTAAGCTGGGTCGACAGCCACCCCTAATTTTTGCATGATTGTAGCTGCTAGCTATAAGCTAGCTAGCTATCCTGCGCAACGTTAGAACTGGTTACCAGAAACCGACCATCACAGTCGGGAATACAAGTTAGTATACTGGTAAAAAACGGCTTTTTGCCTAACTAGCTAGCGTTACCACGATGCATCGGTGGTGGATAAAGCTAGCTAGCATAAGTTCATAGTTCATAACATTCATAGTATAACTCCGTGCTCCGCTTCGTTTGAATTTTTCTGGTGAGCTCGCGGTTTCTAGACACAAGCTTGTGTTTGTGCGCGCACGTTTGTCTCTCTTCATATAAATATGTGTTATGTGTGTGTACACCGAGCGCAAAAGATAATTATTAATGTGCATGATTTAGAGACAGAAATAACAAGCCAGCATATAAGATCAATGACATAAGACTAATTCCTTCAATTGACTTTCAGGCGCAGCTCGGAAAAATGTGCATTTTCTGAAGAAATTTTAATTTTAACAGCAAAAAATTGACCCTATGCCAAACTTAGTCGCTAATGGCTGGTCTGTAGACTGTTTGGTATGTCATGTTACGTATTTCTTGGTTTTTCTATGTAATGTGTTTTATAGAGAAGTAACATTATTCTTTTTTTCTGTATGCTTTCAGAACCACAGATCGCTCCATCCATTCCATGGCTGAAGCATACATTTTCATTTAATCTGAACAGGTATCATTTTGCATTTACACTGCACATCCTTTTTAAACATTTCATAATAATCTAGACTCTCCCTCATTATCCTCTCATTCACCTTGCTGATGTGTTGAGGACTTGATAAAAGAATACATGGTATGTCCATATCTGTTCTGTCTCTACATGAGATGCAGTCTCTTGATGTAAATTTGACAACTCTGCTATTAAATGCAGTGATTAATGTAGGACAGCAACGATTAATCAACTCATCAAGTTAATATCTTAGGGTTCTGTATTGTTTTCTTTTTTTTTCTTGGGCTTTGTGGAACATTTATGAAAATGTTCCACCATTGATTTAATTTAATGATTATGCAATTCACAATCTGATTAGTCAAATAATTGTTCTAATAGTCTGTGACCAAACAACTATCAAAATAGTAGTTTATTATGGTCAAAGATTTATCAGGTGTGCCAGACTTCAGTTCTTCACTTGTACATTTTGTTCCATATTTTACCTCAAGATATCCCAGAAAGATGAAGCTGAGGAAGAGCTGCAGAGTACCACCATGGCACTCTTCGTCTTCAGGGACAACTCAAGCCTCCTACATCAGCCTCGAGACATCGGGATAATCATTGATGGTGTGGAAGTCCTGAATGAGTTGCCTTCTGTGGCAGCTGGAGTGGCAATGGTCTTTGGACTCTGTTATGCTCTTAATATGGAATATCCACGAGGATTCAGGTTCACCTTTGAGGCTCTTCAAAAGATTATGATGGAGCTTGACTTTAACAAGATGACCTCTAAGATTCGCAAACTTAATTGTGAACTTAACACTGCACAGTAGTGTGTTTGCATGCATGTGTGCATGTGTATGTGCACATGCATGTGCATGTGTGCTTGGTTATTTTGCTTGGTTGGCCTGCAGTGGTATTCTACATTCAAAATTTATAAGAACACCCATTTGAAAGGGAGATTTAAGTTGATTTCATTGATACATGTGTAGATTTTTTTTTTTTACATTGTACAGGCACAGTGCACATATAAACATTTTTGAGTACTTGCAAATTGGTTTAAAAAGAGTTTTTATAATGGTTTTATGCCAGTTCTTTTAGACAGGTTGCAGGTTTTATACTGGTTTTCAAAAGATTGCAGGTTTTATACTGGTTTTCAAAAGATTGCAGGTTTTATAAAACAAACATTTCTCTAATCATTTCTGCTGTAGCACTAAATCTGTATATTACTAATCCTCTCTATTGATTATAGTTAAAATGGTTTGGAACAATAAATAATTTTGAAATAATTGGTTGGCCAACTGTCTTGTTTTTTATAGGAAATGCAGAGCATTTTTGAACTGAAATGAAATGTAAAAAATATAGTTTGAATATATGTAAATCAATTACCTGGCTTCAACACAAACATATTAGTTCATGTTAATTTGGTTCGATGTGAATACATTAGGTTGGTTAAATTTCAATATATTAGCTTGGTTCAATAATTAAAATATGGTTCTATGTAAAAAAATCAATTTGGATCAATGCAAAATTTAAAGTTTCAGTCAAGTCTAGTAATATTGTTTATATCAACATAAAAGTATCAGGTCATATCAAGTGACTCAATTTGGATTCTATAAAGCCAAATATTTTGGATGTGACAACTGGACATCATTTTTTTTAATTTGAATAGGGTTATTTTTTTTACAGTGTAGTTTATTTCTCACAGTTTTTTAAAAATTCTCTTGCTTTATGGTTCTTAGCGCTGTTACCAGTCTTTGCATTTATCATCGTTTTTTCTCTTTTTTCTTTCATGTTACACAAACATGATTACATATTGCATATGAATCAAGGTTGTGCAGAGGTGGTTGCATTTCCCAGACAATCATGCAAAATATATACATTTCTTTTTTTAAAAATGACATGGTGCGACAGGACTGTAGCACAGTAATACAGCAACATCAGAGGCAAATTCCATTCAAGTTTTGCAAGCCTAGCTTTGAACTTTATTTAAATAAACGGCAGTGACTCGTTATGACAAGGATCATTCTTAATCTCACTCAAACCATGCTGAACGGCTCTAACCCAATTAGGAACATAGGGTTGTTGTTTTTTTTGTTTTTTTTAAAAAGAAAAGAAAAACATAACTGAACACAACAGTATGTCAGTGTAGTGACTAATCAGGCAGTACAGTTTCAGGAACCGTTTTAACTGAGGCAGGATGGCATTTTGGTTTTTAAATGGGCATTTAAAACCTGAAATAATCCTAAAGGCTTAGACAAAAAGGTGACATTTGTTTTCGAAATTGAGGTGATGGGCATCTTAGTCGCTGTCACTCCTCTCTCCTCTCTGGAGCAGCCTCTTTCCACTGGAGGGCACGGGAACCTCATGCTTCACTGAGACCTTTGACTTGCTTTTGCTGTCCTTGTCAAGCAGCTCCAAACCGTCATTGATCTTCTTCAACATCTCGTAACGCTCACGCCCACGAACAGGGAGGAGAAAAACCTCCTTGTCGTCCCCCTCAGCACTGGAGGTACATTTGGACTTCTTTGTGGATGTGGTGTCAGGAGGTGGTGCGCTCTTTCGTTTTTTCGCCTCTTTGGTGCCGCTCTCCTTCTTCTGTTTATTGTCCTCCTGTAGCTGTAACAAAGAGGGACGAAATAACAAAAAAGAGAAACATATTTGTCAAGTAATTTTACCCCCCCCCCCCCCCCCCCCAAAAGTGGCATTTAACATGATGATATTCTACTGCCTTCTGGGGGAGGGAAGGAACAGCGGTTTTTCTTTTGAGTTTATATTCAAGTTTTCTCCTTCTTGCCCCCTCTGGTGTACAATTTCTTCCTTTTTCCTGTTTAAAAAGAGTTCACATATTTTGTCATTTGACTGTAAGCAGTGCAAGGAGGAGATGCTCGCTTTTTGCATGACAGTCTGCCACTTCAGTCTTCCCTTTCTTTATAAGGCTGGAAAATACTTCAGACCCCTCCTCAGGCAGTAAGGGGCCTGAGGTGGGGTCTGAACTGTGGGTGGTATGAGGAGAGAAGGGGGACAGGACTGGATAGTGGCTTAAAGTTAGGATTTGGTTTGATTAGGTGAGCCGGTTTTTGGTTGTGTCTGCTTATGATTTGAAACAGGTCTGAAATGAGAGAAAGAGGAGTTTGTTCCTGGGGAATTATAAGACAGTGGTGTCCCGTTTTCCTTCTCATTAATCATATGAGAAGAATGAAGGCGTTTTAAAGATTTTTGAGTTGAGGTTTGTCCTTCTGCAGCTATCAGTTTTCTAAAGAACTCGTCCTCCTCATACTGCAGACTGTTTAGGAAACTTGGCTCAGAGCTGCAGAAGTTCTTGACTGTCGTACATTTGTGGTTAGTCTGATGAAACTCATTTTCAGTGTACTGACTGAAAGTGAACAGCGGGTCCTGACTCCACGTCTGTGG
>NC_140531.1:44008028-44018028 GCF_057382185.1 Mchenga conophoros
TGTGTACCAGTGGCTGGTGGGTGGTCCTTGAAGGTCCCGGGAGGAGGCGGCGAGGAGGCAGCGGGTGGCTGGGCTTCGGCCTTGGCCCAGGAACGTCATTTATTCTGCGTGGCGCCGCGTGTGCCCTGTGCAGCTTCGATGTGTGCGGCTGACGCTCTGTGGTTCCTGTTCCTGTCATAAAAGGCCCTGTACAAGGGGATAAGAAATGCATCATTGGTTACCAAAATAAAACAGTGTCTTTCTGCCTGTGTCATTCTGTTTGGTTTCTTTGAGCGTTTGTTTCTTAAATACACAGCAAGTGTCACTCTCTCTCTCTCTCTCTCTCTCTGTCTCACACACACACACACACACCAAAGCACACACACCAAAGCGCGCACACACACACACACACACCAAAGCGCACACACACACACACACACACACACACACACACAGACACAGACACTGTGAGGTTTGCAGTGCAAAATTTGAATTTTAGTGCATGGTGATTTGTCTCCCTCCAGTGGCCCACGGCAGGTATGATGAGGCTTAAATGATAGGTTATGGGGAAAAAGCCAGGAGAGGATGGGACAAAAGTGGAATAACTGAAAAAGTAAGAGGTGTAGAGGGCTGATGTTGGTGTCTAGGTGGGGGTTTTGGTGGGTGCCGGACGCTGTGGCGAAGAAGCCACGCCGATGGCTTCTTCGGTTCTGGAGATATGGCGAATCGGACCAAAAAGGATGGGACAAAAGGGTCCCAGTCGGAGAAAGGAAGGTGCAGAGGGCCTGGGTCCACCACCACTGTACTCAGCAGGCCCTGCCGGGTCGTTAGACACGCAGCATGGCAGGGATTGGTGACATAACATGTAGCAGTTTCCCTTCACAGAAGCCTGTGCAGCAGGTTGGTACAGGAGCAGGCACCAGAAGCAGGCCTGTGGAGCACTATGTCATCTGCTCGGCCTTGCTTCAGGATGCACTGTACAATTCGATAGCAAGACCTCATGGGTTACCACAAAAAAAAACAGTGTCTTTCTGCCTCTGTCGTTCTCTTTGGTTTGTTTGAGCGCTTGTTTTTTAAATACACAGCAAGTGTCTCTCTCTCTCTCTCTCTCTGTCACACACACACACAGAAGCAGAGCAGCTGCTGTGCCACTGGGATTGAACAAGAGGTGCTCCCTCTGCTGGCTCAATGCGGTACAAAGTGTCAGAAGGTGTTATACCGGCGAAAATAACATCTTTCAATTGCATGTTTGGTCCACAGGATGGCGCCTAGCAAGCAAGTCCTGTACATTGCATATTAAAAGTTGTTGCAAGTGCACTCACATGTATTTTTTGTGTAAAAGAGACACACACACACACACACACACCCACACACACACACACACACACACACACACACACACACACACACACACACGCTCAATGGAGTATAAAATAAAGACCGGGGCAGTTCTCTCACTGGAGTCTCTTAGAGTGGAGGCTGCCCTTGCTAGCAAGAAGTTCTGTGTGTTTCTCTTCTCTGAGTCTTTACTGAAGAAGTGTTTTATAACATTTTCCTTAACAACTGACATGTGTTTTTTGTGTAAAAGAGAGAGAGACACACACACACACACACACACACACACACACTCACACTCACACTCAGCGGCTCAGAGATGAGGGAAAAACAACAGAAATCAGGATAGATTTTAATGTCAGGAGATGCCCTGTGATGCTGGGGCCATTGTGTAAGATTGGAATGTGTACCAGTGGCTGGTGGGTGGTCCTTGAAGGTCCCGGGAGGAGGCGGCGAGGAGGCAGCGGGTGGCTGGGCTTGAGCTGTGGATCAGGGACGTCATTAATTCTGCCTGGTGCTGCGTGTGCCCTGTGCAGCTTGGATGTCTGCCGCTGACGCTCTGTGGTTCCTGTTCTGCTGATCTCCTGGTCCACACACGGCTTCAGGGTGCACTGTACAAGCGGAGAAGAAATGCATCATTGGTTACCAAAATAAAACAGTGTCTTTCTGCCTGTGTCATTCTGTTTGGTTTCTTTGAGCGTTTGTTTCTTAAATACACAGCAAGTGTCACTCTCTCTCTCTCTCTCTCTGTCACACACACACACACACACACACACACACACACACACACACACAGACACTGTGAGGTCTGCAGTTCAAAATTTGAATCTCAGAGCTTGGTGTTTTTGTCTCCCTCCAGTGGACAAATGCAGGTATGATTAGGGTTGGTTAGGTTAAGGGGATTTAGGGTTAGGGGTTAGGGTTAGGGTGGGTTAGGGTTAGGGTTAGGGTTAGGGGTTAGGGGTTAGGGGTTAGGGTTAGGGGGTTAGGGTTAGGGGGTTAGGGTTAGGGGGTTAGGGGGTTAGGGGTTAGGGTTAGGGGTTAGGGTTAGGGGGTTAGGGTTAGGGGTAGGGTTAGGGTTAGGGTTAGGGTTAGGGTTAGGGTTAGGGTTAGGTTAAGGGGATTTAGCCAGAGCTTGACGGAATAAAATGGAATAACTGGGAAAGTAAGTGTCGTAGAGGGATGAAAGTGGTGTCTACGTGGGGATTTTCTGCCGCTCCGCACGCGCTGGTGAAGACCCCATGTCGATAGCACCAACGGTTCTGGACTTGGTGTAAATGGGTCCAAATTTGACGGAATAAAAAGGTCAAAGTGGCAGATAGGAGTGTCCGATCGGGCCGATTCCACCACCACTGTACTCAGCAGGCCCTGCCGGGTCGTTAGACACGCAGCATGGCAGGGATCGGTGACATAACATGTAGCAGTTTCCCTTCACAGAAGCGTCTGCAGCAGGTGGGTGGAGGAGGAGGCAGCAGAACCAGGCCTTTGGAGCACTGTGTCATCTCCTGGTCCTGATGCTTTGAATCTCCCTCTCTGTCTGTCTGTCTGTCTGTCTGTCACACACACACACACACACACACACACGCACACACACACGCTCAATGGAGTATAAAATAAAGACCGGGGCAGTTCTCTCACTGGAGTCTCTTAGAGTGGAGGCTGCCCTTGCTAGCAAGAAGTTCTGTGTGTTTCTCTTCTCTGAGTCTTTACTGAAGAAGTGTTTTATAACATTTTCCTTAACAACTGACATGTGTTTTTTGTGTAAAAGAGAGAGAGACACACACACACACACACACACACACACACACACACACACTGTAAGGTCTGAAGTGCAAAATTTGAATTACATTCCTTTGTATCTCTCCCTCTCTCTCACTCTGTCTCTCTCTCTCTCTCTCTCTCTCTCTCTCTCTCTCTCTCTGTCAACACACACACACACACACACACACACACACACACACACACACACAAGCTGGTCAGCTGCTTTGCAACTCAATGCGGTACAAATCGACTTGTGTGCCTCTTTTTCTCTTTGGGTTTTCTGTGTGTTTTTTTTAAATTTTTAAATCCACAGCAAGTGTCTCTCTCTCTCTCTCTCTGTCTCTCTCTCTCTGTCAACACACACACACACACACACACACACACACACACACACACTGTAAGGTCTGAAGTGCAAAATTTGAATTACATTCCTTTGTATCTCTCCCTCTCTCTCTCTCTCTCTCTCTCTGTCAACACACACACACACACACACACACACACACACACACACACACACACACCAACACACCAAAGCACACAGACAGAAGCTGGTCACAACTGCTGTGCAACTGGGATTGAACCAGGGGGGCTCCCTCTGCTGGCTCAATGCGGTACAAAGTGTCAGAAGGTGTTAGTTATCTGCTTTTGACAATCAATTGCACCTGTCGTCCACAGGAGGGCGCCTAGCTGGCAAGTCCTGTACATTCCATATTAAAGTTGTTGCAAGTGCACTGATGTCAATGGAAAATTGTATTTAGTAGTCAGTATAATCTTTTAGTGATATAAGTTTGCTGATGGTAGGATGCTGTTTGTAGTTATTTGTATTAGGAAATGTTTAACCATGTATACTTAGAAGCATATAATTAATTGTGTAGTGACAGGATGTGTGCACCCCAGGAATGCACCCCCACGTCCTGGGAGCATGAGAGCTCGTACCTTGTCTGATTGCTTTACGGTAGGATTAACGTAGCTATGTCTGTTTTAGTTTAAGTGCTTCTTTACATATAGATGAACTGTTGGACTCTCCAGACCAGCAGGTTAAGGGAAGTTGTTTATGGGGCCACACTCTGACGCCACACACACACACACACACACACACACACACACACACACACACGCACACACACACGCACAATGGAGTATAAAATAAAGACCGGGGCAGTTCTCTCACTGGAGTCTCTTAGAGTGGAGGCTGCCCTTGCTAGCAAGAAGTTCTGTGTGTTTCTCTTCTCTGAGTCTTTACTGAAGAAGTGTTTTATAACATTTTCCTTAACAACTGACATGTGTTTTTTGTGTAAAAGAGAGAGAGACACACACACACACACACACACACACACACTCACACTCAGCGGCTCAGAGATGAGGGAAAAACAACAGAAATCAGGATAGATTTTAATGTCAGGAGATGCCCTGTGATGCTGGGGCCATTGTGTAAGATTGGAATGTGTACCAGTGGCTGGTGGGTGGTCCTTGAAGGTCCCGGGAGGAGGCGGCGAGGAGGCAGCGGGTGGCTGGGCTTCGGCCTTGGCCCAGGAACGTCATTTATTCTGCGTGGCGCCGCGTGTGCCCTGTGCAGCTTCGATGTGTGCGGCTGACGCTCTGTGGTTCCTGTTCCTGTCATAAAAGGCCCTGTACAAGGGGATAAGAAATGCATCATTGGTTACCAAAATAAAACAGTGTCTTTCTGCCTGTGTCATTCTGTTTGGTTTCTTTGAGCGTTTGTTTCTTAAATACACAGCAAGTGTCACTCTCTCTCTCTCTCTCTCTCTCTGTCTCACACACACACACACACACCAAAGCACACACACCAAAGCGCGCACACACACACACACACACCAAAGCGCACACACACACACACACACACACACACACACACAGACACAGACACTGTGAGGTTTGCAGTGCAAAATTTGAATTTTAGTGCATGGTGATTTGTCTCCCTCCAGTGGCCCACGGCAGGTATGATGAGGCTTAAATGATAGGTTATGGGGAAAAAGCCAGGAGAGGATGGGACAAAAGTGGAATAACTGAAAAAGTAAGAGGTGTAGAGGGCTGATGTTGGTGTCTAGGTGGGGGTTTTGGTGGGTGCCGGACGCTGTGGCGAAGAAGCCACGCCGATGGCTTCTTCGGTTCTGGAGATATGGCGAATCGGACCAAAAAGGATGGGACAAAAGGGTCCCAGTCGGAGAAAGGAAGGTGCAGAGGGCCTGGGTCCACCACCACTGTACTCAGCAGGCCCTGCCGGGTCGTTAGACACGCAGCATGGCAGGGATTGGTGACATAACATGTAGCAGTTTCCCTTCACAGAAGCCTGTGCAGCAGGTTGGTACAGGAGCAGGCACCAGAAGCAGGCCTGTGGAGCACTATGTCATCTGCTCGGCCTTGCTTCAGGATGCACTGTACAATTCGATAGCAAGACCTCATGGGTTACCACAAAAAAAAACAGTGTCTTTCTGCCTCTGTCGTTCTCTTTGGTTTGTTTGAGCGCTTGTTTTTTAAATACACAGCAAGTGTCTCTCTCTCTCTCTCTCTCTGTCACACACACACACAGAAGCAGAGCAGCTGCTGTGCCACTGGGATTGAACAAGAGGTGCTCCCTCTGCTGGCTCAATGCGGTACAAAGTGTCAGAAGGTGTTATACCGGCGAAAATAACATCTTTCAATTGCATGTTTGGTCCACAGGATGGCGCCTAGCAAGCAAGTCCTGTACATTGCATATTAAAAGTTGTTGCAAGTGCACTCACATGTATTTTTTGTGTAAAAGAGACACACACACACACACACACACCCACACACACACACACACACACACACACACACACACACACACACACACACGCTCAATGGAGTATAAAATAAAGACCGGGGCAGTTCTCTCACTGGAGTCTCTTAGAGTGGAGGCTGCCCTTGCTAGCAAGAAGTTCTGTGT
The DNA here is from genome assembly GCF_057382185.1 of Mchenga conophoros. Taxonomy (NCBI): domain Eukaryota; kingdom Metazoa; phylum Chordata; class Actinopteri; order Cichliformes; family Cichlidae; genus Mchenga; species Mchenga conophoros. The sequence continues at coordinate 44,014,033 of NC_140531.1, forward strand.
GTTTCTCTTCTCTGAGTCTTTACTGAAGAAGTGTTTTATAACATTTTCCTTAACAACTGACATGTGTTTTTTGTGTAAAAGAGAGAGAGACACACACACACACACACACACACACACACACTCACACTCACACTCAGCGGCTCAGAGATGAGGGAAAAACAACAGAAATCAGGATAGATTTTAATGTCAGGAGATGCCCTGTGATGCTGGGGCCATTGTGTAAGATTGGAATGTGTACCAGTGGCTGGTGGGTGGTCCTTGAAGGTCCCGGGAGGAGGCGGCGAGGAGGCAGCGGGTGGCTGGGCTTGAGCTGTGGATCAGGGACGTCATTAATTCTGCCTGGTGCTGCGTGTGCCCTGTGCAGCTTGGATGTCTGCCGCTGACGCTCTGTGGTTCCTGTTCTGCTGATCTCCTGGTCCACACACGGCTTCAGGGTGCACTGTACAAGCGGAGAAGAAATGCATCATTGGTTACCAAAATAAAACAGTGTCTTTCTGCCTGTGTCATTCTGTTTGGTTTCTTTGAGCGTTTGTTTCTTAAATACACAGCAAGTGTCACTCTCTCTCTCTCTCTCTCTGTCACACACACACACACACACACACACACACACACACACACACACAGACACTGTGAGGTCTGCAGTTCAAAATTTGAATCTCAGAGCTTGGTGTTTTTGTCTCCCTCCAGTGGACAAATGCAGGTATGATTAGGGTTGGTTAGGTTAAGGGGATTTAGGGTTAGGGGTTAGGGTTAGGGTGGGTTAGGGTTAGGGTTAGGGTTAGGGGTTAGGGGTTAGGGGTTAGGGTTAGGGGGTTAGGGTTAGGGGGTTAGGGTTAGGGGGTTAGGGGGTTAGGGGTTAGGGTTAGGGGTTAGGGTTAGGGGGTTAGGGTTAGGGGTAGGGTTAGGGTTAGGGTTAGGGTTAGGGTTAGGGTTAGGGTTAGGTTAAGGGGATTTAGCCAGAGCTTGACGGAATAAAATGGAATAACTGGGAAAGTAAGTGTCGTAGAGGGATGAAAGTGGTGTCTACGTGGGGATTTTCTGCCGCTCCGCACGCGCTGGTGAAGACCCCATGTCGATAGCACCAACGGTTCTGGACTTGGTGTAAATGGGTCCAAATTTGACGGAATAAAAAGGTCAAAGTGGCAGATAGGAGTGTCCGATCGGGCCGATTCCACCACCACTGTACTCAGCAGGCCCTGCCGGGTCGTTAGACACGCAGCATGGCAGGGATCGGTGACATAACATGTAGCAGTTTCCCTTCACAGAAGCGTCTGCAGCAGGTGGGTGGAGGAGGAGGCAGCAGAACCAGGCCTTTGGAGCACTGTGTCATCTCCTGGTCCTGATGCTTTGAATCTCCCTCTCTGTCTGTCTGTCTGTCTGTCTGTCACACACACACACACACACACACACACGCACACACACACGCTCAATGGAGTATAAAATAAAGACCGGGGCAGTTCTCTCACTGGAGTCTCTTAGAGTGGAGGCTGCCCTTGCTAGCAAGAAGTTCTGTGTGTTTCTCTTCTCTGAGTCTTTACTGAAGAAGTGTTTTATAACATTTTCCTTAACAACTGACATGTGTTTTTTGTGTAAAAGAGAGAGAGACACACACACACACACACACACACACACACACTCACACTCAGCGGCTCAGAGATGAGGGAAAAACAACAGAAATCAGGATAGATTTTAATGTCAGGAGATGCCCTGTGATGCTGGGGCCATTGTGTAAGATTGGAATGTGTACCAGTGGCTGGTGGGTGGTCCTTGAAGGTCCCGGGAGGAGGCGGCGAGGAGGCAGCGGGTGGCTGGGCTTGAGCTGTGGATCAGGGACGTCATTAATTCTGCCTGGTGCTGCGTGTGCCCTGTGCAGCTTGGATGTCTGCCGCTGACGCTCTGTGGTTCCTGTTCTGCTGATCTCCTGGTCCACACACGGCTTCAGGGTGCACTGTACAAGGGAAGAAGAAATGCATCATTGGTTACCAAAATAAAACAGTGTCTTTCTGCCTGTGTCATTCTGTTTGGTTTCTTTGAGCGTTTGTTTCTTAAATACACAGCAAGTGTCACTCTCTCTCTCTCTGTCACACACACACACACACACACACCAAAGCACACACACCAAAGCACACACACACACACACACACACACACACACACACTGTGTATCATCACTGATTTCTATAATCCACATAATCCAGATTCGATTTGGTGCAATTTTTACTCAGAAAGTGAGAGATCTTATAATTCTGATCATTTATCAGTACTGACACTAAACTTTATCAGAGATGTGACCATCACAGCACATGCCGTTGTGTCAAAGTAACTGAGAATAAAAAAATAAAAAAATAAAAACATAAAGGAGATTTTCCTGGCATGGATTTTATAGCAGATAACCTTAAAAATCTTCTGCAATTATACCTAATTTGAAAAAGTTTACATTTCTTCAGTATTAAACAGCAGAAATTAAGCTTTCTTATCCGACGTCATTTACAAAGGAAAGAAAAGACAGCGGCCGCCAGCGCTGTAAACAACGGTAGACTGATGGGTAATAAGCGAATGAGTAATGCAGAAAACACATGTTTGAGATGGGAAACTTTTCTTGAAGTTTCTCTCACAGTTCACGCACAGCTGTGGGTTTTATCGTGTTGGAAGCAAAACAGCAAAAGTAAGAAGGAATTAAGGATGATATTAGCCCCCACGCCGACTAAGCTAATTCTGATGCGTCGGTCCGCTCTGTTTACGTCTTCGTGTGGAATGCGTTTCCTGCTCTCATTTGCTGGTTGTTGTTGAAATAGTTTTGTGAGCTTTAACCTGAGATTCTGGCGTTTCTGGTAAAACACATTTATATTCATTCAATTCAGGATTTAATGAATCGATATCGCTTCATTCAAGCTACTCACCTGTCTATATCCACCTCCACGTCCAGCTCGACCACGGACAGAGGTCCCGCCCCGACTATCTCTGATTGGTTTAGACCACGAAGGGGAATGACGTGTGTCTGTTGTTGAACACATGGACGTCTGTCGCTTGGCGAGCGATCGGGTGGTTTAGCGAGTGTCAGCCTCTTAAGTTTAAGACAAGCCCGGCTGCTTTTTAAGCGACGCGGCGCTAGCTACCCAGCTAGCTCAGTACACAGGAACTACTTCCGGTAGTTATACAAAATAAAAGCGTCCCCCATTATAATCCGCTATAATGCCATACTTCCGCTGCGCGCGCCGTTGATATATACCTTGGCTTTACATTAATTGTGAGAAAACAAAACAAACAAATAACTCACCGTTGAGTCGATTGTGAGGTAGTGTAAAGACGAATGAATCGGCTGGGTTATTGCACGCTGTCAACTGGTCTGTAGTGTAGGATTTGTCGATATCTGACAAGTATGCCAACCACAGGGACACAGCGGCCGCCTCCATTACTCCCGACATACCACTAGAGTGAGCCAGCACACCACAAATGAAGTTTTCTTGTTCTCCATTCATTTCAATGGGAAAAAACTTGCATTAAAATATTCATATTTAAAAAACTATAGAAGTAATAAACACCAAAAGTCATAGCAACTCATTCCAGCTCCAGCCGCACACAATGATATATCATATGTGAACCTTGTCTCAAAACTGTGGGGCGAGTTAAGGTCCAAAATAAACACCAAAAGTCATAGCAATTAGATGGAGTCATTGCTTTGGCAATGACTCCATCTAATGGTTAAATTTCTGAACTGCAGGCTCAGTAAGTAAGTAAGTAAGTAAACTTTATTTATTAAGCGCTTTTCACAGACAGACATTCACAAAGCAGCAGTGATGAGACGCAGGTCTTGCGTCCATGACTGCCCTCGCGAGTTAAAGACAGCTGCAGTGTTTGTGTTTTCTAACTCAGGTGTCTCAGCTGAAGAACTGCGGGGTGATTTTAAGAAATCCCCTGTCAATTGGTTATGAGCAAAAATTGTTTCTATAAAAAAAACAAACAAACAAAAAAAAAAAAACCAGTTTCAACCGGGTT
>NC_140531.1:44020528-44050528 GCF_057382185.1 Mchenga conophoros
AAAGTGTCAGAAGGTGTTATACCGGCGAAAATAACATCTTTCAATTGCATGTTTGGTCCACAGGATGGCGCCTAGCAAGCAAGTCCTGTACATTGCATATTAAAAGTTGTTGCAAGTGCACTCACATGTATTTTTTGTGTAAAAGAGACACACACACACACACACACACACACACACACACACACACACACACACACGCTCAATGGAGTATAAAATAAAGACCGGGGCAGTTCTCTCACTGGAGTCTCTTAGAGTGGAGGCTGCCCTTGCTAGCAAGAAGTTCTGTGTGTTTCTCTTCTCTGAGTCTTTACTGAAGAAGTGTTTTATAACATTTTCCTTAACAACTGACATGTGTTTTTTGTGTAAAAGAGAGAGAGACACACACACACACACTCACACTCACACTCAGCGGCTCAGAGATGAGGGAAAAACAACAGAAATCAGGATAGATTTTAATGTCAGGAGATGCCCTGTGATGCTGGGGCCATTGTGTAAGATTGGAATGTGTACCAGTGGCTGGTGGGTGGTCCTTGAAGGTCCCGGGAGGAGGCGGCGAGGAGGCAGCGGGTGGCTGGGCTTGAGCTGTGGATCAGGGACGTCATTAATTCTGCCTGGTGCTGCGTGTGCCCTGTGCAGCTTGGATGTCTGCCGCTGACGCTCTGTGGTTCCTGTTCTGCTGATCTCCTGGTCCACACACGGCTTCAGGGTGCACTGTACAAGCGGAGAAGAAATGCATCATTGGTTACCAAAATAAAACAGTGTCTTTCTGCCTGTGTCATTCTGTTTGGTTTCTTTGAGCGTTTGTTTCTTAAATACACAGCAAGTGTCACTCTCTCTCTCTGTCACACACACACACACACACACACACCAAAGCAAACACACCAAAGCGCACACACACACACACACACACACAGACACTGTGAGGTCTGCAGTTCAAAATTTGAATCTCAGAGCTTGGTGTTTTTGTCTCCCTCCAGTGGACAAATGCAGGTATGATTAGGGTTGGTTAGGTTAAGGGGATTTAGCCAGAGCTTGACGGAATAAAATGGAATAACTGGGAAAGTAAGTGTCGTAGAGGGATGAAAGTGGTGTCTACGTGGGGATTTTCTGCCGCTCCGCACGCGCTGGTGAAGACCCCATGTCGATAGCACCAACGGTTCTGGACTTGGTGTAAATGGGTCCAAATTTGACGGAATAAAAAGGTCAAAGTGGCAGATAGGAGTGTCCGATCGGGCCGATTCCACCACCACTGTACTCAGCAGGCCCTGCCGGGTCGTTAGACACGCAGCATGGCAGGGATCGGTGACATAACATGTAGCAGTTTCCCTTCACAGAAGCGTCTGCAGCAGGTGGGTGGAGGAGGAGGCAGCAGAACCAGGCCTTTGGAGCACTGTGTCATCTCCTGGTCCTGATGCTTTGAATCTCCCTCTCTGTCTGTCTGTCTGTCTGTCTGTCACACACACACACACACACACACACACGCACACACACACGCTCAATGGAGTATAAAATAAAGACCGGGGCAGTTCTCTCACTGGAGTCTCTTAGAGTGGAGGCTGCCCTTGCTAGCAAGAAGTTCTGTGTGTTTCTCTTCTCTGAGTCTTTACTGAAGAAGTGTTTTATAACATTTTCCTTAACAACTGACATGTGTTTTTTGTGTAAAAGAGAGAGAGACACACACACACACACACACACACACACACACTCACACTCAGCGGCTCAGAGATGAGGGAAAAACAACAGAAATCAGGATAGATTTTAATGTCAGGAGATGCCCTGTGATGCTGGGGCCATTGTGTAAGATTGGAATGTGTACCAGTGGCTGGTGGGTGGTCCTTGAAGGTCCCGGGAGGAGGCGGCGAGGAGGCAGCGGGTGGCTGGGCTTGAGCTGTGGATCAGGGACGTCATTAATTCTGCCTGGTGCTGCGTGTGCCCTGTGCAGCTTGGATGTCTGCCGCTGACGCTCTGTGGTTCCTGTTCTGCTGATCTCCTGGTCCACACACGGCTTCAGGGTGCACTGTACAAGGGAAGAAGAAATGCATCATTGGTTACCAAAATAAAACAGTGTCTTTCTGCCTGTGTCATTCTGTTTGGTTTCTTTGAGCGTTTGTTTCTTAAATACACAGCAAGTGTCACTCTCTCTCTCTCTGTCACACACACACACACACACACACCAAAGCACACACACCAAAGCACACACACACACACACACACACACACACACACACTGTGTATCATCACTGATTTCTATAATCCACATAATCCAGATTCGATTTGGTGCAATTTTTACTCAGAAAGTGAGAGATCTTATAATTCTGATCATTTATCAGTACTGACACTAAACTTTATCAGAGATGTGACCATCACAGCACATGCCGTTGTGTCAAAGTAACTGAGAATAAAAAAATAAAAAAATAAAAACATAAAGGAGATTTTCCTGGCATGGATTTTATAGCAGATAACCTTAAAAATCTTCTGCAATTATACCTAATTTGAAAAAGTTTACATTTCTTCAGTATTAAACAGCAGAAATTAAGCTTTCTTATCCGACGTCATTTACAAAGGAAAGAAAAGACAGCGGCCGCCAGCGCTGTAAACAACGGTAGACTGATGGGTAATAAGCGAATGAGTAATGCAGAAAACACATGTTTGAGATGGGAAACTTTTCTTGAAGTTTCTCTCACAGTTCACGCACAGCTGTGGGTTTTATCGTGTTGGAAGCAAAACAGCAAAAGTAAGAAGGAATTAAGGATGATATTAGCCCCCACGCCGACTAAGCTAATTCTGATGCGTCGGTCCGCTCTGTTTACGTCTTCGTGTGGAATGCGTTTCCTGCTCTCATTTGCTGGTTGTTGTTGAAATAGTTTTGTGAGCTTTAACCTGAGATTCTGGCGTTTCTGGTAAAACACATTTATATTCATTCAATTCAGGATTTAATGAATCGATATCGCTTCATTCAAGCTACTCACCTGTCTATATCCACCTCCACGTCCAGCTCGACCACGGACAGAGGTCCCGCCCCGACTATCTCTGATTGGTTTAGACCACGAAGGGGAATGACGTGTGTCTGTTGTTGAACACATGGACGTCTGTCGCTTGGCGAGCGATCGGGTGGTTTAGCGAGTGTCAGCCTCTTAAGTTTAAGACAAGCCCGGCTGCTTTTTAAGCGACGCGGCGCTAGCTACCCAGCTAGCTCAGTACACAGGAACTACTTCCGGTAGTTATACAAAATAAAAGCGTCCCCCATTATAATCCGCTATAATGCCATACTTCCGCTGCGCGCGCCGTTGATATATACCTTGGCTTTACATTAATTGTGAGAAAACAAAACAAACAAATAACTCACCGTTGAGTCGATTGTGAGGTAGTGTAAAGACGAATGAATCGGCTGGGTTATTGCACGCTGTCAACTGGTCTGTAGTGTAGGATTTGTCGATATCTGACAAGTATGCCAACCACAGGGACACAGCGGCCGCCTCCATTACTCCCGACATACCACTAGAGTGAGCCAGCACACCACAAATGAAGTTTTCTTGTTCTCCATTCATTTCAATGGGAAAAAACTTGCATTAAAATATTCATATTTAAAAAACTATAGAAGTAATAAACACCAAAAGTCATAGCAACTCATTCCAGCTCCAGCCGCACACAATGATATATCATATGTGAACCTTGTCTCAAAACTGTGGGGCGAGTTAAGGTCCAAAATAAACACCAAAAGTCATAGCAATTAGATGGAGTCATTGCTTTGGCAATGACTCCATCTAATGGTTAAATTTCTGAACTGCAGGCTCAGTAAGTAAGTAAGTAAGTAAACTTTATTTATTAAGCGCTTTTCACAGACAGACATTCACAAAGCAGCAGTGATGAGACGCAGGTCTTGCGTCCATGACTGCCCTCGCGAGTTAAAGACAGCTGCAGTGTTTGTGTTTTCTAACTCAGGTGTCTCAGCTGAAGAACTGCGGGGTGATTTTAAGAAATCCCCTGTCAATTGGTTATGAGCAAAAATTGTTTCTATAAAAAAAACAAACAAACAAAAAAAAAAAAACCAGTTTCAACCGTAACGTGAAGTACACATTTTATTATTTTTTTCCTTTTAGTGAAAGGAAACAGCCGTCGCCGGTATGCTAGTGCGCACGCTCCACCCCCTCCTACGCCTCTTTCCCCCCCCTTCTTTTTGCTTTGTAAATAAACAGAAATGTGACTTTTGCTTCATAAACAGTTTGACAAACAAGTGGTGCCTGCAGGGTGTATATTCATGGTATAACCGGCATAAACACAGCCTCACTTCGTGTGTGATTGTGCAGGAAATACAACTGTGCGCTCAGCTTCGAAAAAGGACCGCATCTATCCATTTATCCTCATACCTCACCTCTATGTATGTGCTCTCTTTGAGCGCAGGTGCGGCTCTTTGCTGTGACACATCTCTAATGTAGTCTAGACGCTCCGGCGCCAGGGGTCATCGGGTGACACACACACACACACACAAACAACAAGTAACACAACATGGACCATGAACTCTGCGTGACTCAACTATACCAAGACAGTTCACCTATTACGAGCCTTTAAAGTAAGCTTATTGCTAAATAGTCTTGATATTTAATCAACAGGTAAGGTAACACCTGATTCTGTTCACATGGACGGAGTTTTTTCAGTGCTAAATAGTCTGCACATCCCGGCTCTTATTATTTATTTTGCTGCGTTATTTTGCAAAATTATCTAATCTAAAAATAAACTACATAAATGAGTGCGATGCAATATTTTGCTCTTGGTGTTTTCAGTCCTTTATGTCCATCTTATGTGTCCTTTTTTTCTGTTATCAATCAACCAACCGATCATTCGATTAAAGGCCTGTCAACGGGCTTCGTAAAGGTTCTTTTAAGGTCACCAGAAAGCTACATAAAAGACTGCACCTGCACCTGCACCAAAGTTCTTTTTTTTTTCTCTCTATCTCCGAACATTGTTGCATTTTAAAACCTTCTTCAGTGAGCTATAAATATGAGGCGCTCCAAACACACTCTCAGTTTTACTTCTGCCAAAAAATGACCACAATGCCGAGACAACTGGAGGTCCAGAACTCGATCCTCACTGGTGGGGACAGCTTTAACATGTGGCACGACTACATGAATCTGAGCCAAGTGTTCGAGAAACTGTGCAGCAACCGTGAGGTTGATAACCGAGACACCGAGCGTCCAAAGAAGGGACAAGCGCCCCCCTGGAGTAAGGTCCACACTTCCACTCGGGGGAAGAAATCCTCCAAAAACTCATCACAGTCCAGTCCGACCAGCAGCGCGTCGGACACCAGCAGCAGCGCCTCATCCTCGGACTACTGCCGCTTATGCAAGCAGAACGGGGAGACTCCGAGGGTGTACCTATCTCACAAGCTCAAATCAGACGACGGGATAGTTTTCTGCCCCGTCCTCCGGAACTACACTTGCCCGATCTGCGAAGCCACCGGTGACAGCGCTCACACACGCAAGTACTGCCCGCAGATGAAGTGCGAGGCTGCTGGGAGGATGCAGACGGTAGGCAAGTTCTGGTAGCTGCTGAAAACTGAAGCTGCGAGAAACTGTACATATTTACCGAACTGTTTGGGGTATGTGTTCGTGTTGGCAGAGACCGTTTCAGTTCCAAAGACTGTTTCAAGTTTGACTGTCAAACACTCCGCTGCAGTCTGCAGCAAGGAGCTCTCATCCAGCACATCTGTGGAGCCCCGAGCCGGGGTGAGCGCTCTCAAACCTCGGAAAAAATTAAACTCTTTAAAGTCCTCGAGTGTTTATTGTTGTTGTTATTGTTGTTGTTGTTGTTTAATATGATACAATTTCGGGGGTACTTCATAGGTCACAAGTGAAACACTAAAGTGGCTAACCTTTCTGTGGAATTAAATAGATTTCTAAAAATGTGCCCATAGTGTCAGTGCGCGAGTCTTTTAGTTAAAATGCAAATGCTATATTATCCCTCATGTCAGACAGATTATTCGACAAAAACGTCAGTATTTTGTCTTTTTTTTTTTTTTTTTTTTTTTTTTTTTGGTATTATAGAAAATTTTTAACTCACATGCAACTCTTCCACTTGAAGTTACAGATGTACCTGAACTCACCAGAGAACATGCGTCATAAAAAAATAATTAAATTAAATTAAAAGTAACACTTCAAGGCAAAAGTGAAACGATTATGTGAAGTGAGAAATTGAATTAAGGTTCAATAGTTTTAGTTTCAAAATAGAGGGGCTGGGGAAATACAGTATACAAGGTCAAAACAGAGTTTGTACAAGTTTGTACAAAGACAGCTGCAGTGTTTGTGTTTTTTAACTCAGGTGTCTCAGCTGAAGAACTGCGGGGTGATTTTAAGAAATCCCCTGTCAATTGGTTATGAGCAAAAATTGTTTCTATAAAATAAAAATTAAAAAAACACAAAAAAACCCCCAGTTTCAACCGTAACGTGAAGTACACATTTTATTATTTTTTTCCTTTTAGTGAAAGGAAACAGCCGTCGCCGGTATGCTAGTGCGCACGCTCCACCCCCTCCTACGCCTCTTTCCCCCCCCTTCTTTTTGCTTTGTAAATAAACAGAAATGTGACTTTTGCTTCATAAACAGTTTGACAAACAAGTGGTGCCTGCAGGGTGTATATTCATGGTATAACCGGCATAAACACAGCCTCACTTCGTGTGTGATTGTGCAGGAAATACAACTGTGCGCTCAGCTTCGAAAAAGGACCGCATCTATCCATTTATCCTCATACCTCACCTCTATGTATGTGCTCTCTTTGAGCGCAGGTGCGGCTCTTTGCTGTGACACATCTCTAATGTAGTCTAGACGCTCCGGCGCCAGGGGTCATCGGGTGACACACACACACACACACAAACAACAAGTAACACAACATGGACCATGAACTCTGCGTGACTCAACTATACCAAGACAGTTCACCTATTACGAGCCTTTAAAGTAAGCTTATTGCTAAATAGTCTTGATATTTAATCAACAGGTAAGGTAACACCTGATTCTGTTCACATGGACGGAGTTTTTTCAGTGCTAAATAGTCTGCACATCCCGGCTCTTATTATTTATTTTGCTGCGTTATTTTGCAAAATTATCTAATCTAAAAATAAACTACATAAATGAGTGCGATGCAATATTTTGCTCTTGGTGTTTTCAGTCCTTTATGTCCATCTTATGTGTCCTTTTTTTCTGTTATCAATCAACCAACCGATCATTCGATTAAAGGCCTGTCAACGGGCTTCGTAAAGGTTCTTTTAAGGTCACCAGAAAGCTACATAAAAGACTGCACCTGCACCTGCACCAAAGTTCTTTTTTTTTTCTCTCTATCTCCGAACATTGTTGCATTTTAAAACCTTCTTCAGTGAGCTATAAATAGGTCACAAGTGAAACACTAAAGTGGCTAACCTTTCTGTGGAATTAAATAGATTTCTAAAAATGTGCCCATAGTGTCAGTACAGGATTGTGAACATCGCAACGCAAAGTTTTTGATTTCTCTCAAAACATATATTTCTTTTCATGTTGAACAGATAATATCTTTAATTTGAGTCAAAGTGATTTGCACTTGAACACGCCCACCAGAAATAGACCGGGACCCATTTTTATTCTGCATGGCTGCTGGAAACATCATGTCACATCTTTGATTAATTTCATCTGAAAATAAACGTAAGTAAAGCCAAGTGTGTTACAAAAGCTTTTATAATTTGTATTGCCAAAATCGCAGAAAATAACCCCATTTAAGCTGGGTCGACAGCCACCCCTAATTTTTGCATGATTGTAGCTGCTAGCTATAAGCTAGCTAGCTATCCTGCGCAACGTTAGAACTGGTTACCAGAAACCGACCATCACAGTCGGGAATACAAGTTAGTATACTGGTAAAAAACGGCTTTTTGCCTAACTAGCTAGCGTTACCACGATGCATCGGTGGTGGATAAAGCTAGCTAGCATAAGTTCATAGTTCATAACATTCATAGTATAACTCCGTGCTCCGCTTCGTTTGAATTTTTCTGGTGAGCTCGCGGTTTCTAGACACAAGCTTGTGTTTGTGCGCGCACGTTTGTCTCTCTTCATATAAATATGTGTTATGTGTGTGTACACCGAGCGCAAAAGATAATTATTAATGTGCATGATTTAGAGACAGAAATAACAAGCCAGCATATAAGATCAATGACATAAGACTAATTCCTTCAATTGACTTTCAGGCGCAGCTCGGAAAAATGTGCATTTTCTGAAGAAATTTTAATTTTAACAGCAAAAAATTGACCCTATGCCAAACTTAGTCGCTAATGGCTGGTCTGTAGACTGTTTGGTATGTCATGTTACGTATTTCTTGGTTTTTCTATGTAATGTGTTTTATAGAGAAGTAACATTATTCTTTTTTTCTGTATGCTTTCAGAACCACAGATCGCTCCATCCATTCCATGGCTGAAGCATACATTTTCATTTAATCTGAACAGGTATCATTTTGCATTTACACTGCACATCCTTTTTAAACATTTCATAATAATCTAGACTCTCCCTCATTATCCTCTCATTCACCTTGCTGATGTGTTGAGGACTTGATAAAAGAATACATGGTATGTCCATATCTGTTCTGTCTCTACATGAGATGCAGTCTCTTGATGTAAATTTGACAACTCTGCTATTAAATGCAGTGATTAATGTAGGACAGCAACGATTAATCAACTCATCAAGTTAATATCTTAGGGTTCTGTATTGTTTTCTTTTTTTTTCTTGGGCTTTGTGGAACATTTATGAAAATGTTCCACCATTGATTTAATTTAATGATTATGCAATTCACAATCTGATTAGTCAAATAATTGTTCTAATAGTCTGTGACCAAACAACTATCAAAATAGTAGTTTATTATGGTCAAAGATTTATCAGGTGTGCCAGACTTCAGTTCTTCACTTGTACATTTTGTTCCATATTTTACCTCAAGATATCCCAGAAAGATGAAGCTGAGGAAGAGCTGCAGAGTACCACCATGGCACTCTTCGTCTTCAGGGACAACTCAAGCCTCCTACATCAGCCTCGAGACATCGGGATAATCATTGATGGTGTGGAAGTCCTGAATGAGTTGCCTTCTGTGGCAGCTGGAGTGGCAATGGTCTTTGGACTCTGTTATGCTCTTAATATGGAATATCCACGAGGATTCAGGTTCACCTTTGAGGCTCTTCAAAAGATTATGATGGAGCTTGACTTTAACAAGATGACCTCTAAGATTCGCAAACTTAATTGTGAACTTAACACTGCACAGTAGTGTGTTTGCATGCATGTGTGCATGTGTATGTGCACATGCATGTGCATGTGTGCTTGGTTATTTTGCTTGGTTGGCCTGCAGTGGTATTCTACATTCAAAATTTATAAGAACACCCATTTGAAAGGGAGATTTAAGTTGATTTCATTGATACATGTGTAGATTTTTTTTTTTTACATTGTACAGGCACAGTGCACATATAAACATTTTTGAGTACTTGCAAATTGGTTTAAAAAGAGTTTTTATAATGGTTTTATGCCAGTTCTTTTAGACAGGTTGCAGGTTTTATACTGGTTTTCAAAAGATTGCAGGTTTTATACTGGTTTTCAAAAGATTGCAGGTTTTATAAAACAAACATTTCTCTAATCATTTCTGCTGTAGCACTAAATCTGTATATTACTAATCCTCTCTATTGATTATAGTTAAAATGGTTTGGAACAATAAATAATTTTGAAATAATTGGTTGGCCAACTGTCTTGTTTTTTATAGGAAATGCAGAGCATTTTTGAACTGAAATGAAATGTAAAAAATATAGTTTGAATATATGTAAATCAATTACCTGGCTTCAACACAAACATATTAGTTCATGTTAATTTGGTTCGATGTGAATACATTAGGTTGGTTAAATTTCAATATATTAGCTTGGTTCAATAATTAAAATATGGTTCTATGTAAAAAAATCAATTTGGATCAATGCAAAATTTAAAGTTTCAGTCAAGTCTAGTAATATTGTTTATATCAACATAAAAGTATCAGGTCATATCAAGTGACTCAATTTGGATTCTATAAAGCCAAATATTTTGGATGTGACAACTGGACATCATTTTTTTTAATTTGAATAGGGTTATTTTTTTTACAGTGTAGTTTATTTCTCACAGTTTTTTAAAAATTCTCTTGCTTTATGGTTCTTAGCGCTGTTACCAGTCTTTGCATTTATCATCGTTTTTTCTCTTTTTTCTTTCATGTTACACAAACATGATTACATATTGCATATGAATCAAGGTTGTGCAGAGGTGGTTGCATTTCCCAGACAATCATGCAAAATATATACATTTCTTTTTTTAAAAATGACATGGTGCGACAGGACTGTAGCACAGTAATACAGCAACATCAGAGGCAAATTCCATTCAAGTTTTGCAAGCCTAGCTTTGAACTTTATTTAAATAAACGGCAGTGACTCGTTATGACAAGGATCATTCTTAATCTCACTCAAACCATGCTGAACGGCTCTAACCCAATTAGGAACATAGGGTTGTTGTTTTTTTTGTTTTTTTTAAAAAGAAAAGAAAAACATAACTGAACACAACAGTATGTCAGTGTAGTGACTAATCAGGCAGTACAGTTTCAGGAACCGTTTTAACTGAGGCAGGATGGCATTTTGGTTTTTAAATGGGCATTTAAAACCTGAAATAATCCTAAAGGCTTAGACAAAAAGGTGACATTTGTTTTCGAAATTGAGGTGATGGGCATCTTAGTCGCTGTCACTCCTCTCTCCTCTCTGGAGCAGCCTCTTTCCACTGGAGGGCACGGGAACCTCATGCTTCACTGAGACCTTTGACTTGCTTTTGCTGTCCTTGTCAAGCAGCTCCAAACCGTCATTGATCTTCTTCAACATCTCGTAACGCTCACGCCCACGAACAGGGAGGAGAAAAACCTCCTTGTCGTCCCCCTCAGCACTGGAGGTACATTTGGACTTCTTTGTGGATGTGGTGTCAGGAGGTGGTGCGCTCTTTCGTTTTTTCGCCTCTTTGGTGCCGCTCTCCTTCTTCTGTTTATTGTCCTCCTGTAGCTGTAACAAAGAGGGACGAAATAACAAAAAAGAGAAACATATTTGTCAAGTAATTTTACCCCCCCCCCCCCCCCCCCCAAAAGTGGCATTTAACATGATGATATTCTACTGCCTTCTGGGGGAGGGAAGGAACAGCGGTTTTTCTTTTGAGTTTATATTCAAGTTTTCTCCTTCTTGCCCCCTCTGGTGTACAATTTCTTCCTTTTTCCTGTTTAAAAAGAGTTCACATATTTTGTCATTTGACTGTAAGCAGTGCAAGGAGGAGATGCTCGCTTTTTGCATGACAGTCTGCCACTTCAGTCTTCCCTTTCTTTATAAGGCTGGAAAATACTTCAGACCCCTCCTCAGGCAGTAAGGGGCCTGAGGTGGGGTCTGAACTGTGGGTGGTATGAGGAGAGAAGGGGGACAGGACTGGATAGTGGCTTAAAGTTAGGATTTGGTTTGATTAGGTGAGCCGGTTTTTGGTTGTGTCTGCTTATGATTTGAAACAGGTCTGAAATGAGAGAAAGAGGAGTTTGTTCCTGGGGAATTATAAGACAGTGGTGTCCCGTTTTCCTTCTCATTAATCATATGAGAAGAATGAAGGCGTTTTAAAGATTTTTGAGTTGAGGTTTGTCCTTCTGCAGCTATCAGTTTTCTAAAGAACTCGTCCTCCTCATACTGCAGACTGTTTAGGAAACTTGGCTCAGAGCTGCAGAAGTTCTTGACTGTCGTACATTTGTGGTTAGTCTGATGAAACTCATTTTCAGTGTACTGACTGAAAGTGAACAGCGGGTCCTGACTCCACGTCTGTGGTAAAGGGTTAGGGTGTTGAAAAAAGATCAGGGAACCAGCAATCGCCGGTTCCTTGAGATGCACTCTCCACCGTGGGACAGGATGGTGGTACCCCTGCCCCAGTTCAAAAAATTGCCCATCTTGGGTTTACTAATTAAACGGCGCATAACCACAGGGCAACAAAGACAGTTGGCATTACTTGTTCAACCAGCTATTCTTATAAACCAGTAAAAAGCGTTGGCACTAACAGCACAACTGAGTTACCTCAAAACTACAGGAAGACAATAGTCCTAATGCTTCACAAGTCTGGGCACCACATACGTACATTTCTCAAAATAAAAAAGGATAGATGAGGCTGAAAAACAGCACCAAAGACAATATGGTAATAATTTTATTAATTACATACAGTATTTATAGTTTTTTTATTGCACTCTCAAGTTAGTTTCAAAACAAACAATAGTGCAATTAACTATACACAAATAGAAAGGTACCATGCAACATACAAACAAGCGTAATACAAAGAAAAAACGTGTAGTTTGATTTTTCTTCTTTCCTTTTCATACAGCTTGGAGCTGCCTGCAGCTGCAGTAGAAAAAGCAAAGACCTGCTTCTGAGCAGGATACAGGGCAGACTGCAATGACTTGTCAAGGCCTTCCATGGTGAGAAAAAAAAATGAAAATTAGGCTGGTTATATTGCATGGGGCAGTGTAGCAGACAGTACTGGACTATTATCTTTACAAAGCATCTACTGTCTTAAATACTACACTAAGAAGACGTGTACAGCAGGAAAATGTTAATACAAGTGGAAAGAGTTGCATATAAATTAGGGAATCTGTCCGCATTTGGTTAATTTCTTCTTGTAAAAGCTTATTAAAATACGCACATCTTTGGTCCGTGCTCAAACCCACGACTTGGTGAAACTTTGGCTTCAGAATAACCAGTGAACACAAAGGAGGAGCTACATAAGATTTACACATAAGAGCTGCTTTAGGGAGCATCTACAGCTCTGATCAGTTAAAGCAAACTTCAAATGAATATATGTATGGGTCTGAAATTAAGACATAAAAGGAGCGTTGAAACAAAATAATACTAAGACAGCCTAAGTTGTTGCAAGTGCATTTTTTGTGTAAAAGACAGACAGACACACACACACACACACACACACACACACACACACACACTATAAGGTCTGAAGTGCAAAATTTGAATTACATTCCTTTGTATCTCTCCCTCTCTCTCTCTCTCTCTCTCTCTCTCTGTCTCTCTCTGTCTCTCTCTCTCTCTCTCTCTCTCTCTCTGTCAACACACACACACACACACACACCAAAGCACACAGACAGAAGCTGGTCACAACTGCTGTGCAACTGGGATTGAACCAGGGGGGCTCCCTCTGCTGGCTCAATGCGGTACAAAGTGTCAGAAGGTGTTAGATATCTGCTTTTGACAATCAATTGCACCTGTCGTCCACAGGAGGGCGCCTAGCTGGGAAGTCCAGTACATTCCATATTAAAGTTGTTGCAAGTGCATTTTTTGTGTAAAAGACAGACACACACACACACACACACACACACACACACACTGTAAGGTCTGAAGTGCAAAATTTGAATTACATTCCTTTGTATCTATCTCTCTCTCTCTCTCTCTCTCTCTCTCTCTCTGTCTCTCTCTCTCTCTCTCTCTCTCTCTCTGTCAACACACACACACACACACACACACACACACACACACACACAGTAAGGTCTGAAGTGCAAAATTTGAATTACATTCCTTTGTATCTCTCCCTCTCTCTCTCTCTCTCTCTCTGTCTCTCTCTCTCTCTCTCTCTGTCAACACACACACACACACACACACACACACACGCACACACACACGCTCAATGGAGTATAAAATAAAGACCGGGGCAGTTCTCTCACTGGAGTCTCTTAGAGTGGAGGCTGCCCTTGCTAGCAAGAAGTTCTGTGTGTTTCTCTTCTCTGAGTCTTTACTGAAGAAGTGTTTTATAACATTTTCCTTAACAACTGACATGTGTTTTTTGTGTAAAAGAGAGAGAGACACACACACACACACACACACACACACACACTCACACTCACACTCAGCGGCTCAGAGATGAGGGAAAAACAACAGAAATCAGGATAGATTTTAATGTCAGGAGATGCCCTGTGATGCTGGGGCCATTGTGTAAGATTGGAATGTGTACCAGTGGCTGGTGGGTGGTCCTTGAAGGTCCCGGGAGGAGGCGGCGAGGAGGCAGCGGGTGGCTGGGCTTGAGCTGTGGATCAGGGACGTCATTAATTCTGCCTGGTGCTGCGTGTGCCCTGTGCAGCTTGGATGTCTGCCGCTGACGCTCTGTGGTTCCTGTTCTGCTGATCTCCTGGTCCACACACGGCTTCAGGGTGCACTGTACAAGCGGAGAAGAAATGCATCATTGGTTACCAAAATAAAACAGTGTCTTTCTGCCTGTGTCATTCTGTTTGGTTTCTTTGAGCGTTTGTTTCTTAAATACACAGCAAGTGTCACTCTCTCTCTCTCTCTCTCTGTCACACACACACACACACACACACACACACACACACACACACACACACCAAAGCACACACACCAAAGCGCACACACACACACACACACAGACACTGTGAGGTCTGCAGTTCAAAATTTGAATCTCAGAGCTTGGTGTTTTTGTCTCCCTCCAGTGGACAAATGCAGGTATGATTAGGGTTGGTTAGGGATGAGGAAAGAGAAAGGGGACCCAGCAGCCGCTGGACCCCCTTGGAGGCACGCTCACGACGAATGAAGTGGGCAGACGTCCCCCGTTCAAAAAATTGCCCATATAGGGTGATAATTGGCCAATGCGCATCGTTGGGCCTTCGCGACGTTTCGGCGTATTTGTGCCTTTTTCAAGCTGGCCCAACGTGTCTTCTGTTTCTGTTTCTTGCCTGTCTCGGCTTTTATATACTCTCTGTCTCCACCCACTTTGGGCTTTCTGTTTTCTTTCTTTTCTTTATATTTCTGTTTCTCTGTTTGTTCTTTAACTTTCTTCTATTTCTCAACTTGTACGTTTTCTTTTCTTATTTCTCAACTTGTACGTGTTCTTTTTCTTATTCTTTCTTTCTTTTCTTTATATTTCTGTTTCTCTGTTTGTTCTTTAACTTTCTTATATTTCTCAACTTGTACGTTTTCTTTTCTTATTTCTCAACTTGTACGTTTTCTTTTTCTTATTCTTTCTTTAACTTTTTCATTCTGTTTATATTTTTAATTTTTAAATGGCACCCCCTGCTTTATTGACATCCCGTCCTGTATTTTTCCTCTCTGGCACCCCCTTCTCATTTGTCCTTTCCAGTTCTACGGCTTTTACGTGTTTCTTCCATTTCTCAACTTGTACGTTTTTCTTTTTCTTATTTCACAACTTGTACGTTTTCTGTTTCTTATGACTGGATAAGGGGTGAATGATAGGACGGGGCACTAGTTTTGGTTTCACAAAGCCATTGGTCACCCCCAGATTGTGAGCAGCAACAGTCTCCCCGTTGACCACTCGAAACAAAGTGAATTCGGAAGACAGAGTGTGCATGACCATCGGGAGGTCTCGCTCTCGAACCAGGATGAAGTCCGTCTGATACGTCGACAGCATGAAAACAGAAATGTTGTGGTCGGCCAGTGGTGCGATGACTGATTTAGCGATTTTGGTGACTCCTATGGGTTGTGAAGTGGATGTGTTGCTACCTCCTGACACCACGTTAAGGGCCACCCACGTGGCGTCGGCAACGCTGATGTGCTCCGACTGGGGCAGCTCTTTAAATCCTTCCTCGTCGACGATGATGGTATAGTCCTCTGGAGTCTCTGTCAAACTGAAAAACTTGCATCTTGTTTTGGAGGCCAGGAAGGCGAGTTTTATTAATCCGTGAGTGCAAATCTGGATCCCTTCTTTCTCTATACTCGCCACTTTCAAGCTGTGCTCTAAAATATGAAGCTCCATCTTTTACGTCTTCTCATTTGAGGAAGGACTAAAATGGGTTAGGGTGGGGAAGATAATCCCTTCTCCGAAAGGAAAAGGAGCGTGCACGGTCCATCCCTCCCTGCGGCCCTCCGTACCCGTCCCAGAAGACTTGGCGGTCACGTTGGCGGCGGCGGCCATAGCATACCACCGTCCAGCCGTCGTCCATGGCGTCCAGAATTTTTTTCTTCTTTTCTTTTTTCCAAAAAAAATTAAATGTGCTTCAAAAAATATTTATTTAATTTTAATGTGAACAAAAAACGCTTTCCAAAATGTGGAAAGGAAAAAGTCACGTAAAAACAGTAAACAACAAAAGAAGGTGTGCCAAAAAAAACTGTTTATTTAAAAATAAACACAAAAAACACAACGTTTCGACCGTACACGGTCTTCTTCAGGTGTGGCACACAGAAAACTGTAAGCTAGGTTAGCTGGCAACAGTTGGACTGGCAGAGATGTGCTCTCATCGAGTGCCGAGTGGAAAATGAGCTCCTGTGTGAGCTCCGCCTTTTATATTCTCCCCTCGGCTTTCATACAAAAACATCTGCACGTATCAAGAGCGTATTACAAACATATTTTCTCACAAATGAGTCATTAACAGTGATTTCCCTGCGCCCTGAAAGAACAGAAGTTGTGAATTCACAGAAGTGGAACTCTTAAATGAAATGTTGCCTGGGACAACTGCAGATCAGATACAAGGATCCTCAGATAAAGTGCGTTCCATCGAGAGCGTGTGGTATGGACGGCACTCGCAGTAATTAGCACCAGTCACCAAGCTGTGGTGACTGGTGGAAGTTGCATATCTCCACATCAAAAACATTGTTCAGTTGAACAGAGTCTTCTGGGCAGTAGGAGAGTCAAAAGCAACAATATAGGAATAAAGGACTTTTTTCAAACACTGGTAACACTACTGACATTTAAGGAAGAAATTTACATGCTGTGATTCTGAAAAGCAACAGTGTTCCCAACAATTTCGTAACAGCGATGCAAACTGAGTGGACTGGTAAAAGGATGTTTCCTTTTGAGTAGTCCTGTAAAAATACAGTCTTGGAGTGCAATGAGAAAAAGCCACGGTGCCACAGCAGGCCAGTGCTCGGCCCAGTAACAAAGTCATAGTGGCTGTAAATGGAGAGTCTCTGGAAAGGGCAGCTTATTCAGAAATGCAGCATATCACTGTGCCATCGGGCCTCAACATCTCTGGTCTGAGGAGCACGAGCAGGAAGACTCATAAGCGATGAAGCAGGTTGAAGGCAGCTGACATAACAAACGACCAACATTTCAGTCCACCTCCACACTCGTGCCTTTACTTCTCCATCCAACCTCCTCTGGAGTTCAGACCTTCTGCCTGTTTTCAAGTTTGGTCCTTAACAGGTGGACCACAGTTCCACGGTTCCCACTGGTGGACTTCAGCCGACCGGCAGCATGCGAGCATTGCCGTTGAACTCCTCCTCCGCCTCACAGTCCCATCTTTATGAACGCACCAGCCTTCCAGTACCCAGGGACCGTCAGGGATGAACATGCAGGTGACTTTCTTCTGCTTCATGCCACCTGCTGGAGACAGCAGGTCTGGGGTGTTGACATCCAGTGGCTCCTCCACCTCGAAACATTTCTTGCACTCTAGCACGGGCTGCTGCGGCCTCTCCATCAGGGCTTTGACACAGTACTGGACGTAGCCGAACTTCCCCTTGTATGACGACACCAGTTGCCCTTGCTGAGGGAGCTCGAATCCAAACGTGTACTCGTACTTGTTGCCAGGTCTCAACACCACAGAGCCGTCAGAGTCTGTGGGCTGGTCTTGCAGCCGCAGGACCGTTTCATGTCTGAGGTACTCGGCCTCCTGTCGGCACCGCTGCTTGCCTTTAGCGTACTCCACCTTGGCGCAGCCCAGACCCAGAAGCTTCAGCGCGGACACCCGCATCATTAGGGTTAGGGCGTTGGTTACGGCCCCGTCCCCCCTGGGGGGGACCGAGGAATGCGCGGTCCTTCCCTCCTGGGTTAGGATTATGGTGATAGCAGGCCACCAGGGGCCTGAGTGCACTGTCCATCAATGGGGGCCGGGAGGTGGAGACCCTGCCCAGCAGGTCCAAAAATTACCCATGTCTTGGGTTAGATCTTTCTTATCTCCGTCAGGACAAGTTCTGTGAGGTTTTCACACTCGCCTATTGAATCAGTCAGATGGGTCAGTCTGTTCTGGTCCACCTTCAGGATGGACAGCTGTTTCAGAGACCCTATGCTGTCCGGGACGACCTCCAGCAGGTTCTGTGTGAGCAGCAGGTCTGTGAGAGCCAGGAGGCCATTCAGCTCTGACGGGAGCTCCTCCAGACGATTCTCCGACACATCCAGACACACCAACCTACGAAGGTTTCCCAGCTCTGGTGGTAATGAGGACAACTGGTTACGGTCCAGCCACAGCTCCCTTAGGTTGGGGAGAGCGCCGAGGGTATCCGGCAAAACTTCCAGTTCATTGCTGCCCAGGTCCAGCTGTTCCAGTTTCACCAGGAAAGAGAGCGACGTGGGCAGAGACTTCAACAGGTTCTCCCTGAGCTCCAACGTCACCAGGTTGGCCAAATTTCCAATGTCATTGGGCAACATCTGTAATGACACATCATTGAGGGCCAGGTGAGCGAGCGCTCGGAGTTCAGTGAAACCATCCGGCAATCTGGAGAGGGGGTTTCCACTGAAGTCTGCAATCTCCAAGGCCCTGCAAAACTTAATGCTCTCTGGGATCTCAGAAATATCGTTCCTGGAGATGTCCAATTCCACCAGTTGCATGAAGTTAGCCACCTCAGGCGGGAGTCTCTGGATCTCATTGTCGCTCAGGCCAAGTTTCCGGAGGTTCAGTAGTCTGAAGAAAGGCTTTGGTAGCTCTTTGAGTTGATTGGCATCAAGGAGAAGCTCCTCCAAACTGCGGCTGTATCGAAATATTTCATCAGGAACCGTCTGCAAGTTGCAATGCCGCTTGTCCACCGACTCGACGTGGCGGTTGCAGCGCCACAGGGGGATACACTTCAGCATGTCCGGCCGCCGGAGGGGAGGGGGGTCTGGTTAGGGGGTTAGGATTATGGTGATAGCAGGCCACCCTTTCAGGGGCCTGAGTGCACTGTCCATCAATGGGGGCCGGGAGGTGGAGACCCTGCCCAGCGGGTCCAAAAATTACCCATGTCTTGGGTTCGATCTGCAATGAGCCATCGCGACGTTTCGGCATCGTAGTGCCTTCCTCAGGCTGGCTCAGGTCAGTACTGGTTGCAGGTAAGTGTTTTTCTCTCCCTTTTATACAGGTTTTACAGGTAAGTATTTCTTTTAATTTTCACCGCCATTTATTTAAGTTTTTACATTCCTTTTACTTAGGTTTTTGCAGGTAAGCACTTTTTTCTTCCTTTTATACAGGTTTTTTCCTTTAGGGTTGCAGGTAAGCATTTCTTTAATTCCTTTTATTTAGGGTTTGCAGGTAAGCACTTTTTTCTAACTTTTTTCTCTCCTTTTTCTTCAGGTATTGCAGGTAAGCATTTCTTTTAATTTTTCTTCCTTTTACTTAGGCTTTTTTTACTCCTTTTTTTTATGGATTTTGCATCTCCCAAAAACTTTTTTTTAATGATTTTCTCATATTCAAACATACTACAACAAGTCAAGTGTGAGAGGAAAAGCACATTTCCACCATTTTTGATTAGCCTTAAAGGGCAAGAACTACTGAATGGTTGCCTTTCTTCTTCTTCTTTTTTCCTTTTTTAATTTCACTTTTTACACTAGTGGTACAGCAAAATATATTTTTTTCAGCTGTTACTTTGACAACAGTTAAATGTGCAATAGAGAGCCTTCACAGTCCACATTTGTCTGGCCTCAGATGGGATGTGTTTTGTGTGTTAATGAGATCTGTGTGCAAAAGTCATGTATTCATTCATTCCTTTTTCCACCCAACAACTTTTCACTTCTTGTCCTGACACAAAGAACAGTAAATATAAGGCCTGAGTCTGAATTAGTGGTTTCTTAACTTTACAGTCCTGACTGTGTAGTGGAGCCACACTAGTTCTAGCTCTGCACTTCTTGTAACCCCCCCCCTGGTTAGGGTTAGGGTTTTAGGGCCAGGCAGGGGCATCTCCCACCCCCACGAGGCACGGGCTGGTTAGGATTATGGTGATAGCAGGCCACCCTTTCAGGGGCCTGAGTGCACTGTCCATCAATGGGGGCCGGGAGGTGGAGACCCTGCCCAGCGGGTCCAAAAATTACCCATGTCTTGGGTTAGATCTTTCTTATCTCCGTCAGGACAAGTTCTGTGAGGTTTTCACACTCGCCTATTGAATCAGTCAGATGGGTCAGTCTGTTCTGGTCCACCTTCAGGATGGACAGCTGTTTCAGAGACCCTATGCTGTCCGGGACGACCTCCAGCAGGTTCTGTGTGAGCAGCAGGTCTGTGAGAGCCAGGAGGCCATTCAGCTCTGACGGGAGCTCCTCCAGACGATTCTCCGACACATCCAGACACACCAACCTACGAAGGTTTCCCAGCTCTGGTGGTAATGAGGACAATTGGTTACGGTCCAGCCACAGCTCCCTTAGGTTGGGGAGAGCGCCGAGGGTATCCGGCAAAACTTCCAGTTCATTGCTGCCCAGGTCCAGCTGTTCCAGTTTCACCAGGAAAGAGAGCGACATGGGCAGAGACTTCAACAGGTTCTCCCTGAGCTCCAACGTCACCAGGTTGGCCAAATTTCCAATGTCATTGGGCAACATCTGTAATGACACATCATTGAGGGCCAGGTGAGCGAGCGCTCGGAGTTCAGTGAAACCATCCGGCAATCTGGAGAGGGGGTTTCCACTGAAGTCTGCAATCTCCAAGGCCCTGCAAAACTTAATGCTCTCTGGGATCTCAGAAATATCGTTCCTGGAGATGTCCAATTCCACCAGTTGCATGAAGTTAGCCACCTCAGGCGGGAGTCTCTGGATCTCATTGTCGCTCAGGCCAAGTTTCCGGAGGTTCAGTAGTCTGAAGAAAGGCTTTGGTAGCTCTTTGAGTTGATTGGCATCAAGGAGAAGCTCCTCCAAACTGCGGCTGTATCGAAATATTTCATCAGGAACCGTCTGCAAGTTGCAATGCCGCTTGTCCACCGACTCGACGTGGCGGTTGCAGCGCCACAGGGGGATACACTTCAGCATGTCCGGCCGCCGGAGGGGAGGGGGGTCTGGTTAGGGGGTTAGGGTTTAGGTGATAACAGGCCACCAAGGGCCTGACTGCACTGTCCATCAATGGGGGCCGGGAGGTGGAGACCCTGCCCGGCGGTTCCAAAAATTACCCATGTCTTGGGTTTGAGAGCTAATGGGCTATCGCGAGACGTTTCGGCATAGAAGTGCCTTCTTCAGTCGAGCCCAGGTGAATAAGTGTTTTCCTTTTTGTTTCTTTCCTTTATACAGGCTTTATTTTAACAGGTAAGTTTTTTCTTTCCTTTATACAGGCTTTATTTTAACAGGTAAGTTTTTTTCTAGGGTTGTGCCCTCCCACCCCGATCGACTGGCAAACGTGGCCTGCCATCAGAGGGCTGCCGCCGGGCCCGGCACCTTCGCCGGCGCCTTCGGGCGGTCAGCTCCTCCGGCCCGCAGGCTCGCCTCTAGCGCTGGCCGGGGGTTACAGCGCGAAGGTCGAAGGGGGTGGTGGTTCTCGGACCCCGCCCTGTCCTCCCCACGCTTCCCCCCCCCCGCCAGACGCGATCGCTCGGTAGCGAGACCGAGACGCCCGGTCCGTCCCGGTGGTCATACCACGGCGGGCCTCGTCGCAGAGTGGGTAGGCAAACCCAGAGTTTGCCCACCCCGCGAGGGCGACGGGGCCCCGTCCGGCAAACACGGTTTCTCGAACCCTCGCCCCGGTCCACACGTGCATCCGGAAAGCCTCGCCCTGGTCGACAGGGCTCAGTAGCCCCGAGCGAGCGAGCGAGCGCGTGCGTGCGCGCCGCTGCCGCCGCCTGAGGGGCTACCTGGTTGATCCTGCCAGTAGCATATGCTTGTCTCAAAGATTAAGCCATGCAGGTCTAAGTACACGCGGCCGGTACAGTGAAACTGTGAATGGCTCATTAAATCAGTTATGGTTCCTTTGATCGCTCATCCGTTACTTGGATAACTGTGGCAATTCTAGAGCTAATACATGCAAACGAGCGCTGACCCTCCGAGAAGAAAGTCACCTGCATGTTCATCCCTGACGGTCAGGTGTCATTGAATGCAAAAATTGACCGGCGTGGATTCTGTGAAGGCGAAGAGATCTGCATCAATGCGAAGTTTGAGAACACCTGCTCCCGCATTGTTGTGCCCAAGGCTGCCATCATAGCCAAACACACCTACCAGGCAAACGGCCGCACCAAGATCCTACGCCAGAAGCATTTATTAGGATTGTCTCTTTATCTTTTTATGGCACCCCCTGTCTTTTTTGACATCCCGTCCTTTGTTCACTGTACTTTTGTTTATGGCACCCCCTTCCTTTAAATCCTTTCCGTGTGTATTTACATTATTTTCTTTGTTTTATCTTACGTGACTTCTTGTCTTTTTCTGTTTCTGTTTATCTTTCTTTCTTGTACGTGACTTCTTGTCTTTTTCTTTTTCTGACTACTTGTCTTTCTCTCTTGTACGTGACTTCTTGTCTTTTGCTTTTTCTGCTTATCTTTCTTTCTTGTACGTGACTTCTTGTCTTTTTCTTTTTCTACTTGTTTTTCTTTCTTACGTGACTTCTTGTCTTCGTTTTTTGTGTTAGGGACCCCCCTGTGGTTAGGGTTAGGGTAAGATAGAGGGCAGGGGCACCCCCAACCCCACGAGGCACTGGCTGGTTAGGTGTTAAGAAAAGAATCAGGCCACCAGCAAGCTGGTAGCCTGAGGTGCACGGGCCATCGATGGGGCCGGGTGGTGGTGTCCCTGCCCTGGTTCAAAAAATTGCCCATATCTAGGGTTTTAGTGCACATTTAGCATTCACTGGGCCGTTCGCGACGTTTCGGCATGTTTTTGCCTTCTTCAGGCCGACCCAGTGTGTCTTGTCTTTGTCTCTCTGTTTTCTGTTTGCCTCTCTTGGCCTTTTATACTCTTGTTAGCTCCTCCCACTTGGGCTTTTTTAAGTTGACTGCTTGTCCTTTTCTTTTTCTGACTTCTTGTCTTTTTCTTTTTCTGCTTTTCTTTCTATTTTACGTGACTTCTTGTCTTTCATATCTTTAGTTTTCTTACTATTTTTCTCTTTGTTTTCCCCTTGTTTTTTCTTGTCTTTCTGTGTTTACTCCATATTCAGACAAGGCGAGCAGGAGAAAGAAAACCAGCTTTCTAGAAATTTTAGTGCAAATTGCTGGAGTCAGATACATTTATTAGGATTGTCTCTTTATCTTTTTATGGCACCCCCTGTCTTTTTTGACATCCCGTCCTTTGTTCACTGTACTTTTGTTTATGGCACCCCCTTCCTTTAAATCCTTTCCGTGTGTATTTACATTATTTTCTTTGTTTTATCTTACGTGACTTCTTGTCTTTTTCTGTTTCTGCAGCAGGTTGGTACAGGAGCAGGCACCAGAAGCAGGCCTGTGGAGCACTATGTCATCTGCTCGGCCTTGCTTCAGGATGCACTGTACAATTCGATAGCAAGACCTCATGGGTTACCACAAAAAAAACAGTGTCTTTCTGCCTCTGTCGTTCTCTTTGGTTTGTTTGAGCGCTTGTTTTTTAAATACACAGCAAGTGTCTCTCTCTCTCTCTCTCTGTCTGTCTCTCTGTCACACACACACACACACACACACACACACACACACACACAGAAGCAGAGCAGCTGCTGTGCCACTGGGATTGAACAAGAGGTGCTCCCTCTGCTGGCTCAATGCGGTACAAAGTGTCTGAAGGAGTTATACCGGCGAAAATAACATCTTTCAATTGCATGTTTGGTCCACAGGATGGCGCCTAGAATGTTAAGGTTCAAAATTGAGGAAAGAGAGTACACACCACCCATGGTCCAGAGGATCTTGGTCCAACAATGATTTTAATGAACACACGTGTGGGAAGACACTCTGTACGCAGACAGCCAGTAGTCCTCGACTTAATCAAAGCATGAACAGATATTTTATAGCATCAGGGTTTGTTTACTGACGCCCCTTCATGCGTCACCGGTACATTTTATACATAGATCAGATCAACACCATCATGACTTTTCACCCAGAAAATCATCTTCTATTTTCATGGCTAGCCCTTCCTGTCTACCTTTCAGTTCTTGTCTTGTTCCTCTTTCTTGCCGAGACAACAAGGAACGGTTCCTCTTTTACCGAGACACTTTTGCAGTTACAACCAGACATGAGTAATCTCTCCTCTAAATAAATTTAACTCATGTGTGTGTGTGTCACGACCTCACATGCTCTTTGTGTCACCTCTTCACCTACTATCTGTGTCTCGTCCTCAAATGCTCTTTCTCAATTCACCTGTTGCACCTCTGACCTTTTACCAGACCAGAAGCTCACTGAGACTATGTGTATGTCTTCTACTAAATAAATGTTTTAACCAAGAACCTCTACTAAAACCTTAATATAAAATGATCTGATATATAAGTGTTTTGTAAGCATGTATTGCAATTCCTTCTATGTTCTAGTTTTCCCTCAGCATGGATCATCTAGACACTCTCACTAGTTGAAGCTTAAGACCTTTAAAGAACCTGAACATCAACTCAAATAAGCACAGATATGCAATATGTATAAAATAGTTATAACTGCACCTGGAATACAAAGTTAATTTAATACCTGTGTGCATAAAACCTTAAAGCCTTCTTAAAGCTATCTGTTACATTGTTAAAGCCTCGTCTTAGCCTGCTGCTCAAAATAACTTCCTGCTTTCACTTCTGCATACAACTTCCTGTCAGCCTGCAACTCAGTCTTTCTGAAAGAGACACTGTTTAACCCCTGAATGCAATATAAACTCCAGATTATATTATTAATGCAATGGTAATGATGACAATTATTTAACAATAGCAGTAAAATAATTTCCCTGCTCCACACTCCCTCTCTCGACCACCGGACGAAGCCCCCAAATGTTACAGTTATGCTTGGGTGTCCTGTAAGAAAATTCCAAAGACAGACAAAGCTAACCAGCCCAACAACAACCTTCTTTACTCCTCCAAAAACTACTTCTTACCACCATGCAGTTCAGGCAAGTACTGAGAAAAAGGAAAAAACAAAACAAAATGTCTTAATTTGAAAAAGCATTAATTAGATACGCAGATGGATCTTTTTCTTTTTTTTCCTTTTTTCTTTTTTTTTTTTTTAAACTGCCGTGCCAATACAAAACAAAAACAATACAAGCTTGTGTGCTCGTGCTCTTTTGTTCTTCAAAGTTTTCTATACCTCATAACTGATGCATAAAAATACAAGAGCAGTCTACTAAAAACAAACAAAAAAGATAGTAAGAGTAGAAAGTTGAGCAACAGTATGTAGAATGTAACCTTGTCTTCCAACTAAATCTTGGCTTCCTTCTCCCAATCACATCTTCACTGTCTTTACCTCTGCTGTTATTCCCCTTGCCATGTACAAACTCAGTTGTTGTCACCTCAAATATAAGGAGGCAGCTCCTGTTTTTGTCAAGCACAAATGTGTCATCAAAGGATGGTCAAAAACAGCACCGTTAATGAGTAGTACAGCTGCTGTGCCACTGGGATTGAACAAGAGGTGCTCCCTCTGCTGGCTCAATGCGGTACAAAGTGTCTGAAGGAGTTATACCGGCGAAAATAACATCTTTCAATTGCATGTTTGGTCCACAGGATGGCGCCTAGCTGGCAAGTCCTGTACATTGCATATTAAAAGTTGTTGCAAGTGCACTCACATGTATTTTTTGTGTAAAAGAGACACACACACACACACACACACACACACTCACACTCAGCGGCTCAGAGATGAGGGAAAAACAACAGAAATCAGGATAGATTTTAATGTCAGGAGATGCCCTGTGATGCTGGGGCCATTGTGTAAGATTGGAATGTGTACCAGTGGCTGGTGGGTGGTCCTTGAAGGTCCCGGGAGGAGGCGGCGAGGAGGCAGCGGGTGGCTGGGCTTGAGCTGTGGATCAGGGACGTCATTAATTCTGCCTGGTGCTGCGTGTGCCCTGTGCAGCTTGGATGTCTGCCGCTGACGCTCTGTGGTTCCTGTTCTGCTGATCTCCTGGTCCACACACGGCTTCAGGGTGCACTGTACAAGGGGAGAAGAAATGCATCATTGGTTACCAAAATAAAACAGTGTCTTTCTGCCTGTGTCATTCTGTTTGGTTTCTTTGAGCGTTTGTTTCTTAAATACACAGCAAGTGTCACTCTCTCTCTCTCTCTCTCTCTGTCACACACACACACACACACACACACACACACACACACACACAGAAGCAGAGCAGCTGCTGTGCCACTGGGATTGAACAAGAGGTGCTCCCTCTGCTGGCTCAATGCGGTACAAAGTGTCTGAAGGAGTTATACCGGCGAAAATAACATCTTTCAATTGCATGTTTGGTCCACAGGATGGCGCCTAGCTGGCAAGTCCTGTACATTGCATATTAAAAGTTGTTGCAAGTGCACTCACATGTATTTTTTGTATAAAAGAGACACACACACACACACACACACACACACACAAGCTGGTCAGCTGCTTTGCAACTCAACGCGGTACAAATCGACTTCTGTGCCTCTTTTTCTCTTTGGGTTTTCTGTGTGTTTTTTTAAATTTTTAAATCCACAGCAAGTGTCTCTCTCTCTCTTTCTGTCTGTCTCTCTGTCACACACACACACACACACACACACACACACACACACACACTGAGGTCTGCAGTGCAACATTTGAATTACAGTGCTTTGAATCTCTCTCTCTCTCCCTCTCTCCGTCTGTCTGTCTGTCTGTCTCACACACACACACACACACACACACACACAGTGAGGTCTGTAGTGCAAAATTTGAATTTCATTGCTTTTTAATTTCTCTCTCTCTCTCTCACACACTCACACACACACACACACACACACACACACACACACACTGTGAGGTCTGCAGTGCAACTGGGATTTAACAAGAGGGGCTCCCTCTGCTGCAATTGCATCTGTGGTCCACCGGAGGGCGACCAGCTGGGACGTCCTGTGCTTTGCATATTAAAGTTTTTGCAAGCGCATTGACATGTGTTTTTTGTGTAAAAGAGAGAGAGACACATACACACACAGAGAAGCTGGTCAGCTGCTTTGCAACTGGGATTGAATCAGAGGTGCTCCCTCTTCTGGCTTTTTCTTATGCACACTATTAAAAAAAGTTGGGCGCACCCAAATCAGCGTTCAAAGATTGATGGCTCCCTGTCAGAGCACTGGCTATGAATTTCAGATCGATCAGGCCTTAACTTGACAAAAAAGTTATCAATCGTTCTTTTCATCTTTTCTCATTGCCCACGGTCAGTTATATCCACTTCTGTCGGTCCTAGGATATTCACAAGGCCTGTGTATCATCACTGATTTCTATAATCCACTTGATTCCGATTCACAAGGTCCAGATTCGATTTGGTGCAATTTTTACTCAGAAAGTGAGAGATCTTATAATTCTGATCATTTATCAGTACTGACACTGAACTTTATCAGAGATGTGACCATCACAGCACATGCCGTTGTGTCAAAGTAACTGAGAATAAAATAAAATAAAAAACATAAAGGAGATTTTCCTGGCATGGATTTTATAGCAGATAACCTTAAAAATATTCTGCAATTATACCTAATTTGAAAAAGTTTACATTTCTTCAGTATTAAACAGCAGAAATTAAGCTTTCTTATCCGACGTCATTTAAGTACAAAGGAAAGAAAAGACAGCGGCCGCCAGCGCTGTAAACAACGGTAGACTGATGGGTAATAAGCGAATGAGTAATGCAGAAAACACATGTTTGAGATGGGAAACTTTTCTTGAAGTTTCTCTCACAGTTCGTGCGTGAACTGTGGGTTTTATCGTGTTGGAAGCAAAACAGCAAAAGTAAGAAGGAATTAAGGATGATATTAGCCCCCACGCCGACTAAGCTAATTCTGATGCGTCGGTCCGCTCTGTTTACGTCTTCGTGTGGAATGCGTTTCCTGCTCTCATTTGCTGGTTGTTGTTGAAATAGTTTTGTGAGCTTTAACCTGAGATTCTGGCGTTTCTGGTAAAACACATTTATATTCATTCAATTCAGGATTTAATGAATCGATATCGCTTCATTCAAGCTACTCACCTGTCTATATCCACCTCCACTTCCAGCTGGACCACGGACAGAGGTCCCGCCCCTGACTATCTCTGATTGGTTTAGACCACGAAGGGGAATCACGTGTGTCTGTTGTTGATCACATGGACGTCTGTGGCAAATTTTACAAACACTTCTCATAATGAACGAACTCAGGAGGGTTAGGGTTAGGGATGAGGTAAAGCAGGCCCCCCTAAAGGGTCCTGGGTGCACTGTCCATCAATGGGGGCAGGAAGATGGAGACCCTGCCCGGGTGTTCAAAAAATTGCCCATATCTTGGGTGAAGTAGCTCGGGGCCCACGTGACGTTTCGGCGGAGTACTTTCTTTCTTTTTCTTTTTTTCTCCTCTTTTTTTTCTTTTTCTTTTTTTCCAAATGGGGGAGAAAGAACAACAAAATGTAAAATCTCACATTAAAATGTTCACGTTTTGATGTGAAAGGTGTCTCTGAAGTAACGTAGTCGGCATCGAGAGCGGTTCCCATTCATAATTACAACAATACGAAAACTAAAAATCTTGGCATTTCTTCTCGTCTTTTTTGTCTCCTTTGGTGAAAGATCAAAGTGACATTTTGGGACAACAAACCAGTTTGGGTTTTTTTGTTTTGTTTTTTTGTAATGACATGACAATACAGAACTGTGTAAACTCTGGTCCGCTGTTCCTCTTTGCTCACCACATGTACTGAGTCCAAATCTTGGGTGGATGTAAAAGCACAAACTGCAAAAAACAAACAAAAGAACAAAAAAATAAAGAAGCAGTCAGTCCGCACAGCTTCATCACCTGGTCCCTCTGTGTGGCAGAGACCTGCCAATCTCTGCACAACAGTTCACACCATAGTTTTTTCTCCCTATTTTTTCTGGTCACGAATAAAGTCGCCAATCCCTTTTACGAGTCCGTGTTCAAAGTGGCTCACAGAAAGAGGATCCAGAGTGCTCTCAGTACTTGGCAGCACCTGTGTGCTGGTGTCATGTCCAGAATAAGAGGCAGGTCAGCTAGAAGGTCACAGTTGCAGTGCTCTTGTTTTGAAAGGTCATTGTCTGGATGCTGGAAAGGATTTTCCTCTGATGCCCAGCCAAAGTCACACCCATGTGCAGCAGATCCTGTGTGGTGATTGGGGCCAGCTGGTCCACTGAGTTGAAGCCAGCCTGAAGGAAACTGTCTTCGTAACGCTCCATCTTGATGGCCCTAAGCCAATCCCCCACCGAAGCACACGGCGGGAGAGCTAAAGGTGCGCGCTGGTCCAGCAGGGGGTAGGACGGGTGTTGAGGTAAGACCAGGCCCGGCTATTGCCGGAGCCTGAGGTGCACGGTCCATCAATGGGATTGGGAACGGTGCCCCCTATTCAAAAAATTACCCTTAGCGGGTGTAGTGCACTGCCGTTGGGCCATCGCGACGTTTCGGCTGGGTATAGCCTTCCTCAGGCTGGCCCAACGTCTCTCTGTGTTCTTTTCTGTTTCTGTCTTTCTGTTGCCACTCAGGGCCTTTTATACTGGGCTGTCTCCGCCCCTTTTTTTTCCAGACATTTCTTTTTTCTAATTCTTTTCTTTGTCTTTTCTGTTTCTCAGTTTTTACGTGACTCTCCCTTTTTCTATCTTTCTCTGTGTTTCGTCTTTCAACTTTACCCCTTGGTTCATTTGTTTTTTTCTCTATGTTTTTTTCTTTCTTTTACATGGCACCCCCTGCATTTTAGACATCCCGTCCTGTGTTCTTATGTTCTCTTTAATGGCACCCCCTTCCTTTATATCCTTTCCAGTTTTTCTTGTTTGTGTCACTTGTTCCTTCTTGTCTTTTAGGGTTAGGGTTAGGGTAGGGGAATTGATTCCTCCTACGAGGGTAGAAGGAGGGTTAGGGTTGAAGAAAAGAACCTGTCCCTCCCGAAGGAGGAACAGGGCGTGCACGGGCCATCAACCCCGATGGTCCGCAGCCTCACATCCCTCTACCTCCATAATTGATTTTTAATTTGAAAGGTAAGTATTTCTTTTTTTACAGGTTTG
>NC_140531.1:44063028-44065528 GCF_057382185.1 Mchenga conophoros
CAGTTCTCTCACTGGAGTCTCTTAGAGTGGAGGCTGCCCTTGCTAGCAAGAAGTTCTGTGTGTTTCTCTTCTCTGAGTCTTTACTGAAGAAGTGTTTTATAACATTTTCCTTAACAACTGACATGTGTTTTTTGTGTAAAAGAGAGAGAGACACACACACACACACACACACACACACTCACACTCACACTCAGCGGCTCAGAGATGAGGGAAAAACAACAGAAATCAGGATAGATTTTAATGTCAGGAGATGCCCTGTGATGCTGGGGCCATTGTGTAAGATTGGAATGTGTACCAGTGGCTGGTGGGTGGTCCTTGAAGGTCCCGGGAGGAGGCGGCGAGGAGGCAGCGGGTGGCTGGGCTTGAGCTGTGGATCAGGGACGTCATTAATTCTGCCTGGTGCTGCGTGTGCCCTGTGTAGCTTGGATGTCTGCCGCTGACGCTCTGTGGTTCCTGTTCTGCTGATCTCCTGGTCCACACACGGCTTCAGGGTGCACTGTACAAGGGAAGAAGAAATGCATCATTGGTTACCAAAATAAAACAGTGTCTTTCTGCCTGTGTCATTCTGTTTGGTTTCTTTGAGCGTTTGTTTCTTAAATACACAGCAAGTGTCACTCTCTCTCTCTCTCTCTCTGTCACACACACACACACACACACACCAAAGCACACACACCAAAGCGCGCACACACACACACACACACACACACACCAAAGCGCACGCACACACACACACACACACACACACACACACACACACACACACACACACACACACAGACACACAGACACAGACACTGTGAGGTTTGCAGTGCAAAATTTGAATTTTAGTGCATGGTGATTTGTCTCCCTCCAGTGGCCCACGGCAGGTATGATGAGGCTTAAATGATAGGTTATGGGGAAAAAGCCAGGAGAGGATGGGACAAAAGTGGAATAACTGAAAAAGTAAGAGGTGTAGAGGGCTGATGTTGGTGTCTAGGTGGGGGTTTTGGTGGGTGCCGGACGCTGTGGCGAAGAAGCCACGCCGATGGCTTCTTCGGTTCTGGAGATATGGCGAATCGGACCAAAAAGGATGGGACAAAAGGGTCCCAGTCGGAGAAAGGAAGGTGCAGAGGGCCTGGGTCCACCACCACTGTACTCAGCAGGCCCTGCCGGGTCGTTAGACACGCAGCATGGCAGGGATTGGTGACATAACATGTAGCAGTTTCCCTTCACAGAAGCCTCTGCAGCAGGTTGGTACAGGAGCAGGCACCAGAAGCAGGCCTGTGGAGCACTATGTCATCTGCTCGGCCTTGCTTCAGGATGCACTGTACAATTCGATAGCAAGACCTCATGGGTTACCACAAAAAAAACAGTGTCTTTCTGCCTCTGTCGTTCTCTTTGGTTTGTTTGAGCGCTTGTTTTTTAAATACACAGCAAGTGTCTCTCTCTCTCTCTCTCTCTGTCTGTCTCTCTGTCACACACACACACACACACACACACAGAAGCAGAGCAGCTGCTGTGCCACTGGGATTGAACAAGAGGTGCTCCCTCTGCTGGCTCAATGCGGTACAAAGTGTCAGAAGGTGTTATACCGGCGAAAATAACATCTTTCAATTGCATGTTTGGTCCACAGGATGGCGCCTAGCAAGCAAGTCCTGTACATTGCATATTAAAAGTTGTTGCAAGTGCACTCACATGTATTTTTTGTGTAAAAGAGACACACACACACACACACACACCCACACACACACACACACACACACACACACACACACACACACACACACACACACACAGTAAGGTCTGAAGTGCAAAATTTGAATTACATTCCTTTGTATCTCTCCCTCTCTCTCTCTCTCTCTCTCTCTCTCTGTCAACACACACACACACACACACACACACACACACACACAGTAAGGTCTGAAGTGCAAAATTTGAATTACATTCCTTTGTATCTCTCCCTCTCTCTCTCTCTCTCTCTCTCTCTGTCTCTCTCTCTCTCTGTCAACACACACACACACACACACTCACACACACCAAAGCACACAGACAGAAGCTGGTCACAACTGCTGTGCAGCTGGGATTGAACCAGGGGGGCTCCCTCTGCTGGCTCAATGCGGTACAAAGTGTCAGAAGCTGTTAGATATCTGCTTTTGACAATCAATTGCACCTGTCATCCACAGGAGGGCGCCTAGCTGGGAAGTCCAGTACATTCCATATTAAAGTTGTTGCAAGTGCATTTTTTGTGTAAAAGACAGACACACACACACACACACACACACACACACACACACACACACTGTAAGGTCTGAAGTGCAAAATTTGAATTACATTCCTTTGTATCTCTCCCTCTCTCTCTCTCTCTCTCTCTCTCTGTCTCTCTCTCTCTCTCTCTGTCAACACACACACACACACACACACACACACACACACACTGTAAGGTCTGAAGTGCAAAATTTGAATTACATTCCTTTGTATCTCTCCCTCTCTCTCTCTCTCTCTCTCTGTCTCTCTCTCTCTG
>NC_140531.1:44100528-44103028 GCF_057382185.1 Mchenga conophoros
AAGTGTCACTCTCTCTCTCTCTCTCTCTGTCACACACACACACACACACACACACACACACACACACACACACACACACAGACACTGTGAGGTCTGCAGTTCAAAATTTGAATCTCAGAGCTTGGTGTTTTTGTCTCCCTCCAGTGGACAAATGCAGGTATTATTAGGGTTGGTTAGGTTAAGGGGATTTAGCCAGAGCTTGACGGAATAAAATGGAATAACTGGGAAAGTAAGTGTCGTAGAGGGATGAAAGTGGTGTCTACGTGGGGATTTTCTGCCGCTCCGCACGCGCTGGTGAAGACCCCATGTCGATAGCACCAACGGTTCTGGACTTGGTGTAAATGGGTCCAAATTTGACGGAATAAAAAGGTCAAAGTGGCAGATAGGAGTGTCCGATCGGGCCGATTCCACCACCACTGTACTCAGCAGGCCCTGCCGGGTCGTTAGACACGCAGCATGGCAGGGATCGGTGACATAACATGTAGCAGTTTCCCTTCACAGAAGCGTCTGCAGCAGGTGGGTGGAGGAGGAGGCAGCAGAACCAGGCCTTTGGAGCACTGTGTCATCTCCTGGTCCTGATGCTTTGAATCTCCCTCTCTGTCTGTCTGTCTGTCTGTCTGTCACACACACACACACACACACACACACACACACACACACACACACACACAGAAGCTGGTCAAGTGCTGTGCAACTGGGATTGCACCTGTCGTCCACAGGAGGGCGCCTAGCTGGGAAGTCCAGTACATTCCATATTAAAGTTGTTGCAAGTGCATTTTTTGTGTAAAAGACAGACACACACACACACACACACACACACACACACACACACACACACACACACACACACACAGTAAGGTCTGAAGTGCAAAATTTGAATTACATTCCTTTGTATCTCTCCCTCTCTCTCTCTCTCTCTCTCTCTCTCTCTCTGTCAACACACACACACACACACACACACACACACACAGTAAGGTCGGAAGTGCAAAATTTGAATTACATTCCTTTGTATCTCTCCCTCTCTCTCTCTCTCTCTCTCTCTCTCTCTCTCTGTCTCTCTCTCTCTCTGTCAACACACACACACACACACACTCACACACACCAAAGCACACAGACAGATGCTGGTCACAACTGCTGTGCAGCTGGGATTGAACCAGGGGGGCTCCCTCTGCTGGCTCAATGCGGTACAAAGTGTCAGAAGCTGTTAGATATCTGCTTTTGACAATCAATTGCACGTGTCATCCACAGGAGGGCGCCTAGCTGGGAAGTCCAGTACATTCCATATTAAAGTTGTTGCAAGTGCATTTTTTGTGTAAAAGACAGACACACACACACACACACACACACACACACACACACACTGTAAGGTCTGAAGTGCAAAATTTGAATTACATTCCTTTGTATCTCTCCCTCTCTCTCTCTCTCTCTCTCTCTCTCTGTCTCTCTCTCTCTCTCTCTCTCTCTCTGTCAACACACACACACACACACACACACACACACACACACACACACACACACACACTGTAAGGTCTGAAGTGCAAAATTTGAATTACATTCCTTTGTATCTCTCCCTCTCTCTCTCTGTCTCTCTCTCTCTGTCAACACACACACACACACACGCACACACACACGCTCAATGGAGTATAAAATAAAGACCGGGGCAGTTCTCTCACTGGAGTCTCTTAGAGTGGAGGCTGCCCTTGCTAGCAAGAAGTTCTGTGTGTTTCTCTTCTCTGAGTCTTTACTGAAGAAGTGTTTTATAACATTTTCCTTAACAACTGACATGTGTTTTTTGTGTAAAAGAGAGAGAGACACACACACACACACACACACACACACACACACTCACACTCAGCGGCTCAGAGATGAGGGAAAAACAACAGAAATCAGGATAGATTTTAATGTCAGGAGATGCCCTGTGATGCTGGGGCCATTGTGTAAGATTGGAATGTGTACCAGTGGCTGGTGGGTGGTCCTTGAAGGTCCCGGGAGGAGGCGGCGAGGAGGCAGCGGGTGGCTGGGCTTGAGCTGTGGATCAGGGACGTCATTAATTCTGCCTGGTGCTGCGTGTGCCCTGTGCAGCTTGGATGTCTGCCGCTGACGCTCTGTGGTTCCTGTTCTGCTGATCTCCTGGTCCACACACGGCTTCAGGGTGCACTGTACAAGGGAAGAAGAAATGCATCATTGGTTACCAAAATAAAACAGTGTCTTTCTGCCTGTGTCATTCTGTTTGGTTTCTTTGAGCGTTTGTTTCTTAAATACACAGCAAGTGTCACTCTCTCTCTCTCTCTCTCTGTCACACACACACACACACCAAAGCACACACACCAAAGCGCGCACACACACACACACACACACACACACACACCAAAGCGCACACACACACACACACACACACACACACACACACACACACACACACAGACACAGACACTGTGAGGTTTGCAGTGCAAAATTTGAATTTTAGTGCATGGTGATTTGTCTCCCTCCAGTGGCCCAC
>NC_140531.1:44110528-44120528 GCF_057382185.1 Mchenga conophoros
AGTCCAGTACATTCCATATTAAAGTTGTTGCAAGTGCATTTTTTGTGTAAAAGACAGACACACACACACACACACACACACACACACACACACACACACAGTAAGGTCTGAAGTGCAAAATTTGAATTACATTCCTTTGTATCTCTCCCTCTCTCTCTCTCTCTCTCTCTGTCAACACACACACACACACACACACACACACACACACACACACACACACACAGTAAGGTCTGAAGTGCAAAATTTGAATTACATTCCTTTGTATCTCTCCCTCTCTCTCTCTCTCTCTCTCTCTGTCTCTCTCTCTCTCTGTCACACACACACACACACACACACACACACACACACACACACACACACACACAGAAGCTGGTCAAGTGCTGTGCAACTGGGATTGCACCTGTCATCCACAGGAGGGCGCCTAGCTGGGAAGTCCAGTACATTCCATATTAAAGTTGTTGCAAGTGCATTTTTTGTGTAAAAGACAGACACACACACACACACACACACACACACACACACACACACACTGTAAGGTCTGAAGTGCAAAATTTGAATTACATTCCTTTGTATCTCTCCCTCTCTCTCTCTCTCTCTCTCTCTCTGTCTCTCTCTCTCTCTCTCTCTCTCTGTCAACACACACACACACACACACACACACACACACACACACACACACACTGTAAGGTCTGAAGTGCAAAATTTGAATTACATTCCTTTGTATCTCTCCCTCTCTCTCTCTCTGTCTCTCTCTCTCTCTCTCTGTCAACACACACACACACACACACACACACACGCACACACACACGCTCAATGGAGTATAAAATAAAGACCGGGGCAGTTCTCTCACTGGAGTCTCTTAGAGTGGAGGCTGCCCTTGCTAGCAAGAAGTTCTGTGTGTTTCTCTTCTCTGAGTCTTTACTGAAGAAGTGTTTTATAACATTTTCCTTAACAACTGACATGTGTTTTTTGTGTAAAAGAGAGAGAGACACACACACACACACACACACACACTCACACTCAGCGGCTCAGAGATGAGGGAAAAACAACAGAAATCAGGATAGATTTTAATGTCAGGAGATGCCCTGTGATGCTGGGGCCATTGTGTAAGATTGGAATGTGTACCAGTGGCTGGTGGGTGGTCCTTGAAGGTCCCGGGAGGAGGCGGCGAGGAGGCAGCGGGTGGCTGGGCTTGAGCTGTGGATCAGGGACGTCATTAATTCTGCCTGGTGCTGCGTGTGCCCTGTGCAGCTTGGATGTCTGCCGCTGACGCTCTGTGGTTCCTGTTCTGCTGATCTCCTGGTCCACACACGGCTTCAGGGTGCACTGTACAAGGGAAGAAGAAATGCATCATTGGTTACCAAAATAAAACAGTGTCTTTCTGCCTGTGTCATTCTGTTTGGTTTCTTTGAGCGTTTGTTTCTTAAATACACAGCAAGTGTCACTCTCTCTCTCTCTGTCACACACACACACACACACACACCAAAGCACACACACCAAAGCACACACACACACACACACACACACACACACACACACACACACACACACTGTGTATCATCACTGATTTCTATAATCCACATAATCCAGATTCGATTTGGTGCAATTTTTACTCAGAAAGTGAGAGATCTTATAATTCTGATCATTTATCAGTACTGACACTAAACTTTATCAGAGATGTGACCATCACAGCACATGCCGTTGTGTCAAAGTAACTGAGAATAAAAAAATAAAAAAATAAAAACATAAAGGAGATTTTCCTGGCATGGATTTTATAGCAGATAACCTTAAAAATCTTCTGCAATTATACCTAATTTGAAAAAGTTTACATTTCTTCAGTATTAAACAGCAGAAATTAAGCTTTCTTATCCGACGTCATTTACAAAGGAAAGAAAAGACAGCGGCCGCCAGCGCTGTAAACAACGGTAGACTGATGGGTAATAAGCGAATGAGTAATGCAGAAAACACATGTTTGAGATGGGAAACTTTTCTTGAAGTTTCTCTCACAGTTCACGCACAGCTGTGGGTTTTATCGTGTTGGAAGCAAAACAGCAAAAGTAAGAAGGAATTAAGGATGATATTAGCCCCCACGCCGACTAAGCTAATTCTGATGCGTCGGTCCGCTCTGTTTACGTCTTCGTGTGGAATGCGTTTCCTGCTCTCATTTGCTGGTTGTTGTTGAAATAGTTTTGTGAGCTTTAACCTGAGATTCTGGCGTTTCTGGTAAAACACATTTATATTCATTCAATTCAGGATTTAATGAATCGATATCGCTTCATTCAAGCTACTCACCTGTCTATATCCACCTCCACGTCCAGCTCGACCACGGACAGAGGTCCCGCCCCGACTATCTCTGATTGGTTTAGACCACGAAGGGGAATGACGTGTGTCTGTTGTTGAACACATGGACGTCTGTCGCTTGGCGAGCGATCGGGTGGTTTAGCGAGTGTCAGCCTCTTAAGTTTAAGACAAGCCCGGCTGCTTTTTAAGCGACGCGGCGCTAGCTACCCAGCTAGCTCAGTACACAGGAACTACTTCCGGTAGTTATACAAAATAAAAGCGTCCCCCATTATAATCCGCTATAATGCCATACTTCCGCTGCGCGCGCCGTTGATATATACCTTGGCTTTACATTAATTGTGAGAAAACAAAACAAACAAATAACTCACCGTTGAGTCGATTGTGAGGTAGTGTAAAGACGAATGAATCGGCTGGGTTATTGCACGCTGTCAACTGGTCTGTAGTGTAGGATTTGTCGATATCTGACAAGTATGCCAACCACAGGGACACAGCGGCCGCCTCCATTACTCCCGACATACCACTAGAGTGAGCCAGCACACCACAAATGAAGTTTTCTTGTTCTCCATTCATTTCAATGGGAAAAAACTTGCATTAAAATATTCATATTTAAAAAACTATAGAAGTAATAAACACCAAAAGTCATAGCAACTCATTCCAGCTCCAGCCGCACACAATGATATATCATATGTGAACCTTGTCTCAAAACTGTGGGGCGAGTTAAGGTCCAAAATAAACACCAAAAGTCATAGCAATTAGATGGAGTCATTGCTTTGGCAATGACTCCATCTAATGGTTAAATTTCTGAACTGCAGGCTCAGTAAGTAAGTAAGTAAGTAAGTAAACTTTATTTATTAAGCGCTTTTCACAGACAGACATTCACAAAGCAGCAGTGATGAGACGCAGGTCTTGCGTCCATGACTGCCCTCGCGAGTTAAAGACAGCTGCAGTGTTTGTGTTTTCTAACTCAGGTGTCTCAGCTGAAGAACTGCGGGGTGATTTTAAGAAATCCCCTGTCAATTGGTTATGAGCAAAAATTGTTTCTATAAAAAAAACAAACAAACAAAAAAAAAAAAACCAGTTTCAACCGTAACGTGAAGTACACATTTTATTATTTTTTTCCTTTTAGTGAAAGGAAACAGCCGTCGCCGGTATGCTAGTGCGCACGCTCCACCCCCTCCTACGCCTCTTTCCCCCCCCTTCTTTTTGCTTTGTAAATAAACAGAAATGTGACTTTTGCTTCATAAACAGTTTGACAAACAAGTGGTGCCTGCAGGGTGTATATTCATGGTATAACCGGCATAAACACAGCCTCACTTCGTGTGTGATTGTGCAGGAAATACAACTGTGCGCTCAGCTTCGAAAAAGGACCGCATCTATCCATTTATCCTCATACCTCACCTCTATGTATGTGCTCTCTTTGAGCGCAGGTGCGGCTCTTTGCTGTGACACATCTCTAATGTAGTCTAGACGCTCCGGCGCCAGGGGTCATCGGGTGACACACACACACACACACAAACAACAAGTAACACAACATGGACCATGAACTCTGCGTGACTCAACTATACCAAGACAGTTCACCTATTACGAGCCTTTAAAGTAAGCTTATTGCTAAATAGTCTTGATATTTAATCAACAGGTAAGGTAACACCTGATTCTGTTCACATGGACGGAGTTTTTTCAGTGCTAAATAGTCTGCACATCCCGGCTCTTATTATTTATTTTGCTGCGTTATTTTGCAAAATTATCTAATCTAAAAATAAACTACATAAATGAGTGCGATGCAATATTTTGCTCTTGGTGTTTTCAGTCCTTTATGTCCATCTTATGTGTCCTTTTTTTCTGTTATCAATCAACCAACCGATCATTCGATTAAAGGCCTGTCAACGGGCTTCGTAAAGGTTCTTTT
Organism: Mchenga conophoros; assembly: GCF_057382185.1. Taxonomy (NCBI): domain Eukaryota; kingdom Metazoa; phylum Chordata; class Actinopteri; order Cichliformes; family Cichlidae; genus Mchenga; species Mchenga conophoros. Next base: position 44,114,736 of record NC_140531.1, read on the forward strand.
AAGGTCACCAGAAAGCTACATAAAAGACTGCACCTGCACCTGCACCAAAGTTCTTTTTTTTTTCTCTCTATCTCCGAACATTGTTGCATTTTAAAACCTTCTTCAGTGAGCTATAAATATGAGGCGCTCCAAACACACTCTCAGTTTTACTTCTGCCAAAAAATGACCACAATGCCGAGACAACTGGAGGTCCAGAACTCGATCCTCACTGGTGGGGACAGCTTTAACATGTGGCACGACTACATGAATCTGAGCCAAGTGTTCGAGAAACTGTGCAGCAACCGTGAGGTTGATAACCGAGACACCGAGCGTCCAAAGAAGGGACAAGCGCCCCCCTGGAGTAAGGTCCACACTTCCACTCGGGGGAAGAAATCCTCCAAAAACTCATCACAGTCCAGTCCGACCAGCAGCGCGTCGGACACCAGCAGCAGCGCCTCATCCTCGGACTACTGCCGCTTATGCAAGCAGAACGGGGAGACTCCGAGGGTGTACCTATCTCACAAGCTCAAATCAGACGACGGGATAGTTTTCTGCCCCGTCCTCCGGAACTACACTTGCCCGATCTGCGAAGCCACCGGTGACAGCGCTCACACACGCAAGTACTGCCCGCAGATGAAGTGCGAGGCTGCTGGGAGGATGCAGACGGTAGGCAAGTTCTGGTAGCTGCTGAAAACTGAAGCTGCGAGAAACTGTACATATTTACCGAACTGTTTGGGGTATGTGTTCGTGTTGGCAGAGACCGTTTCAGTTCCAAAGACTGTTTCAAGTTTGACTGTCAAACACTCCGCTGCAGTCTGCAGCAAGGAGCTCTCATCCAGCACATCTGTGGAGCCCCGAGCCGGGGTGAGCGCTCTCAAACCTCGGAAAAAATTAAACTCTTTAAAGTCCTCGAGTGTTTATTGTTGTTGTTATTGTTGTTGTTGTTGTTTAATATGATACAATTTCGGGGGTACTTCATAGGTCACAAGTGAAACACTAAAGTGGCTAACCTTTCTGTGGAATTAAATAGATTTCTAAAAATGTGCCCATAGTGTCAGTGCGCGAGTCTTTTAGTTAAAATGCAAATGCTATATTATCCCTCATGTCAGACAGATTATTCGACAAAAACGTCAGTATTTTGTCTTTTTTTTTTTTTTTTTTTTTTTTTTTTTGGTATTATAGAAAATTTTTAACTCACATGCAACTCTTCCACTTGAAGTTACAGATGTACCTGAACTCACCAGAGAACATGCGTCATAAAAAAATAATTAAATTAAATTAAAAGTAACACTTCAAGGCAAAAGTGAAACGATTATGTGAAGTGAGAAATTGAATTAAGGTTCAATAGTTTTAGTTTCAAAATAGAGGGGCTGGGGAAATACAGTATACAAGGTCAAAACAGAGTTTGTACAAGTTTGTACAAAGACAGCTGCAGTGTTTGTGTTTTTTAACTCAGGTGTCTCAGCTGAAGAACTGCGGGGTGATTTTAAGAAATCCCCTGTCAATTGGTTATGAGCAAAAATTGTTTCTATAAAATAAAAATTAAAAAAACACAAAAAAACCCCCAGTTTCAACCGTAACGTGAAGTACACATTTTATTATTTTTTTCCTTTTAGTGAAAGGAAACAGCCGTCGCCGGTATGCTAGTGCGCACGCTCCACCCCCTCCTACGCCTCTTTCCCCCCCCTTCTTTTTGCTTTGTAAATAAACAGAAATGTGACTTTTGCTTCATAAACAGTTTGACAAACAAGTGGTGCCTGCAGGGTGTATATTCATGGTATAACCGGCATAAACACAGCCTCACTTCGTGTGTGATTGTGCAGGAAATACAACTGTGCGCTCAGCTTCGAAAAAGGACCGCATCTATCCATTTATCCTCATCTCACCTCTATGTATGTGCTCTCTTTGAGCGCAGGTGCGGCTCTTTGCTGTGACACATCTCTAATGTAGTCTAGACGCTCCGGCGCCAGGGGTCATCGGGTGACACACACACACACACACAAACAACAAGTAACACAACATGGACCATGAACTCTGCGTGACTCAACTATACCAAGACAGTTCACCTATTACGAGCCTTTAAAGTAAGCTTATTGCTAAATAGTCTTGATATTTAATCAACAGGTAAGGTAACACCTGATTCTGTTCACATGGACGGAGTTTTTTCAGTGCTAAATAGTCTGCACATCCCGGCTCTTATTATTTATTTTGCTGCGTTATTTTGCAAAATTATCTAATCTAAAAATAAACTACATAAATGAGTGCGATGCAATATTTTGCTCTTGGTGTTTTCAGTCCTTTATGTCCATCTTATGTGTCCTTTTTTTCTGTTATCAATCAACCAACCGATCATTCGATTAAAGGCCTGTCAACGGGCTTCGTAAAGGTTCTTTTAAGGTCACCAGAAAGCTACATAAAAGACTGCACCTGCACCTGCACCAAAGTTCTTTTTTTTTTCTCTCTATCTCCGAACATTGTTGCATCTTCAGTGAGCTATAAATAGGTCACAAGTGAAACACTAAAGTGGCTAACCTTTCTGTGGAATTAAATAGATTTCTAAAAATGTGCCCATAGTGTCAGTACAGGATTGTGAACATCGCAACGCAAAGTTTTTGATTTCTCTCAAAACATATATTTCTTTTCATGTTGAACAGATAATATCTTTAATTTGAGTCAAAGTGATTTGCACTTGAACACGCCCACCAGAAATAGACCGGGACCCATTTTTATTCTGCATGGCTGCTGGAAACATCATGTCACATCTTTGATTAATTTCATCTGAAAATAAACGTAAGTAAAGCCAAGTGTGTTACAAAAGCTTTTATAATTTGTATTGCCAAAATCGCAGAAAATAACCCCATTTAAGCTGGGTCGACAGCCACCCCTAATTTTTGCATGATTGTAGCTGCTAGCTATAAGCTAGCTAGCTATCCTGCGCAACGTTAGAACTGGTTACCAGAAACCGACCATCACAGTCGGGAATACAAGTTAGTATACTGGTAAAAAACGGCTTTTTGCCTAACTAGCTAGCGTTACCACGATGCATCGGTGGTGGATAAAGCTAGCTAGCATAAGTTCATAGTTCATAACATTCATAGTATAACTCCGTGCTCCGCTTCGTTTGAATTTTTCTGGTGAGCTCGCGGTTTCTAGACACAAGCTTGTGTTTGTGCGCGCACGTTTGTCTCTCTTCATATAAATATGTGTGTGTTATGTGTGTGTACACCGAGCGCAAAAGATAATTATTAATGTGCATGATTTAGAGACAGAAATAACAAGCCAGCATATAAGATCAATGACATAAGACTAATTCCTTCAATTGACTTTCAGGCGCAGCTCGGAAAAATGTGCATTTTCTGAAGAAATTTTAATTTTAACAGCAAAAAATTGACCCTATGCCAAACTTAGTCGCTAATGGCTGGTCTGTAGACTGTTTGGTATGTCATGTTACGTATTTCTTGGTTTTTCTATGTAATGTGTTTTATAGAGAAGTAACATTATTCTTTTTTTCTGTATGCTTTCAGAACCACAGATCGCTCCATCCATTCCATGGCTGAAGCATACATTTTCATTTAATCTGAACAGGTATCATTTTGCATTTACACTGCACATCCTTTTTAAACATTTCATAATAATCTAGACTCTCCCTCATTATCCTCTCATTCACCTTGCTGATGTGTTGAGGACTTGATAAAAGAATACATGGTATGTCCATATCTGTTCTGTCTCTACATGAGATGCAGTCTCTTGATGTAAATTTGACAACTCTGCTATTAAATGCAGTGATTAATGTAGGACAGCAACGATTAATCAACTCATCAAGTTAATATCTTAGGGTTCTGTATTGTTTTCTTTTTTTTTCTTGGGCTTTGTGGAACATTTATGAAAATGTTCCACCATTGATTTAATTTAATGATTATGCAATTCACAATCTGATTAGTCAAATAATTGTTCTAATAGTCTGTGACCAAACAACTATCAAAATAGTAGTTTATTATGGTCAAAGATTTATCAGGTGTGCCAGACTTCAATTCTTCACTTGTACATTTTGTTCCATATTTTACCTCAAGATATCCCAGAAAGATGAAGCTGAGGAAGAGCTGCAGAGTACCACCATGGCACTCTTCGTCTTCAGGGACAACTCAAGCCTCCTACATCAGCCTCGAGACATCGGGATAATCATTGATGGTGTGGAAGTCCTGAATGAGTTGCCTTCTGTGGCAGCTGGAGTGGCAATGGTCTTTGGACTCTGTTATGCTCTTAATATGGAATATCCACGAGGATTCAGGTTCACCTTTGAGGCTCTTCAAAAGATTATGATGGAGCTTGACTTTAACAAGATGACCTCTAAGATTCGCAAACTTAATTGTGAACTTAACACTGCACAGTAGTGTGTTTGCATGCATGTGTGCATGTGTATGTGCACATGCATGTGCATGTGTGCTTGGTTATTTTGCTTGGTTGGCCTGCAGTGGTATTCTACATTCAAAATTTATAAGAACACCCATTTGAAAGGGAGATTTAAGTTGATTTCATTGATACATGTGTAGATTTTTTTTTTTTACATTGTACAGGCACAGTGCACATATAAACATTTTTGAGTACTTGCAAATTGGTTTAAAAAGAGTTTTTATAATGGTTTTATGCCAGTTCTTTTAGACAGGTTGCAGGTTTTATACTGGTTTTCAAAAGATTGCAGGTTTTATACTGGTTTTCAAAAGATTGCAGGTTTTATAAAACAAACATTTCTCTAATCATTTCTGCTGTAGCACTAAATCTGTATATTACTAATCCTCTCTATTGATTATAGTTAAAATGGTTTGGAACAATAAATAATTTTGAAATAATTGGTTGGCCAACTGTCTTGTTTTTTATAGGAAATGCAGAGCATTTTTGAACTGAAATGAAATGTAAAAAATATAGTTTGAATATATGTAAATCAATTACCTGGCTTCAACACAAACATATTAGTTCATGTTAATTTGGTTCGATGTGAATACATTAGGTTGGTTAAATTTCAATATATTAGCTTGGTTCAATAATTAAAATATGGTTCTATGTAAAAAAATCAATTTGGATCAATGCAAAATTTAAAGTTTCAGTCAAGTCTAGTAATATTGTTTATATCAACATAAAAGTATCAGGTCATATCAAGTGACTCAATTTGGATTCTATAAAGCCAAATATTTTGGATGTGACAACTGGACATCATTTTTTTTAATTTGAATAGGGTTATTTTTTTTACAGTGTAGTTTATTTCTCACAGTTTTTTAAAAATTCTCTTGCTTTATGGTTCTTAGCGCTGTTACCAGTCTTTGCATTTATCATCGTTTTTTCTCTTTTTTCTTTCATGTTACACAAACATGATTACATATTGCATATGAATCAAGGTTGCGCAGAGGTGGTTGCATTTCCCAGACAATCATGCAAAATATATACATTTCTTTTTTAAAAAATGACATGGTGCGACAGGACTGTAGCACAGTAATACAGCAACATCAGAGGCAAATTCCATTCAAGTTTTGCAAGCCTAGCTTTGAACTTTATTTAAATAAACGGCAGTGACTCGTTATGACAAGGATCATTCTTAATCTCACTCAAACCATGCTGAACGGCTCTAACCCAATTAGGAACATAGGGTTGTTGTTTTTTTTGTTTTTTTTAAAAAGAAAAGAAAAACATAACTGAACACAACAGTATGTCAGTGTAGTGACTAATCAGGCAGTACAGTTTCAGGAACCGTTTTAACTGAGGCAGGATGGCATTTTGGTTTTTAAATGGGCATTTAAAACCTGAAATAATCCTAAAGGCTTA
>NC_140531.1:44125528-44140528 GCF_057382185.1 Mchenga conophoros
TTTTGGAGGCCAGGAAGGCGAGTTTTATTAATCCGTGAGTGCAAATCTGGATCCCTTCTTTCTCTATACTCGCCACTTTCAAGCTGTGCTCTAAAATATGAAGCTCCATCTTTTACGTCTTCTCATTTGAGGAAGGACTAAAATGGGTTAGGGTGGGGAAGATAATCCCTTCTCCGAAAGGAAAAGGAGCGTGCACGGTCCATCCCTCCCTGCGGCCCTCCGTACCCGTCCCAGAAGACTTGGCGGTCACGTTGGCGGCGGCGGCCATAGCATACCACCGTCCAGCCGTCGTCCATGGCGTCCAGAATTTTTTTCTTCTTTTCTTTTTTCCAAAAAAAATTAAATGTGCTTCAAAAAATATTTATTTAATTTTAATGTGAACAAAAAACGCTTTCCAAAATGTGGAAAGGAAAAAGTCACGTAAAAACAGTAAACAACAAAAGAAGGTGTGCCAAAAAAAACTGTTTATTTAAAAATAAACACAAAAAACACAACGTTTCGACCGTACACGGTCTTCTTCAGGTGTGGCACACAGAAAACTGTAAGCTAGGTTAGCTGGCAACAGTTGGACTGGCAGAGATGTGCTCTCATCGAGTGCCGAGTGGAAAATGAGCTCCTGTGTGAGCTCCGCCTTTTATATTCTCCCCTCGGCTTTCATACAAAAACATCTGCACGTATCAAGAGCGTATTACAAACATATTTTCTCACAAATGAGTCATTAACAGTGATTTCCCTGCGCCCTGAAAGAACAGAAGTTGTGAATTCACAGAAGTGGAACTCTTAAATGAAATGTTGCCTGGGACAACTGCAGATCAGATACAAGGATCCTCAGATAAAGTGCGTTCCATCGAGAGCGTGTGGTATGGACGGCACTCGCAGTAATTAGCACCAGTCACCAAGCTGTGGTGACTGGTGGAAGTTGCATATCTCCACATCAAAAACATTGTTCAGTTGAACAGAGTCTTCTGGGCAGTAGGAGAGTCAAAAGCAACAATATAGGAATAAAGGACTTTTTTCAAACACTGGTAACACTACTGACATTTAAGGAAGAAATTTACATGCTGTGATTCTGAAAAGCAACAGTGTTCCCAACAATTTCGTAACAGCGATGCAAACTGAGTGGACTGGTAAAAGGATGTTTCCTTTTGAGTAGTCCTGTAAAAATACAGTCTTGGAGTGCAATGAGAAAAAGCCACGGTGCCACAGCAGGCCAGTGCTCGGCCCAGTAACAAAGTCATAGTGGCTGTAAATGGAGAGTCTCTGGAAAGGGCAGCTTATTCAGAAATGCAGCATATCACTGTGCCATCGGGCCTCAACATCTCTGGTCTGAGGAGCACGAGCAGGAAGACTCATAAGCGATGAAGCAGGTTGAAGGCAGCTGACATAACAAACGACCAACATTTCAGTCCACCTCCACACTCGTGCCTTTACTTCTCCATCCAACCTCCTCTGGAGTTCAGACCTTCTGCCTGTTTTCAAGTTTGGTCCTTAACAGGTGGACCACAGTTCCACGGTTCCCACTGGTGGACTTCAGCCGACCGGCAGCATGCGAGCATTGCCGTTGAACTCCTCCTCCGCCTCACAGTCCCATCTTTATGAACGCACCAGCCTTCCAGTACCCAGGGACCGTCAGGGATGAACATGCAGGTGACTTTCTTCTGCTTCATGCCACCTGCTGGAGACAGCAGGTCTGGGGTGTTGACATCCAGTGGCTCCTCCACCTCGAAACATTTCTTGCACTCTAGCACGGGCTGCTGCGGCCTCTCCATCAGGGCTTTGACACAGTACTGGACGTAGCCGAACTTCCCCTTGTATGACGACACCAGTTGCCCTTGCTGAGGGAGCTCGAATCCAAACGTGTACTCGTACTTGTTGCCAGGTCTCAACACCACAGAGCCGTCAGAGTCTGTGGGCTGGTCTTGCAGCCGCAGGACCGTTTCATGTCTGAGGTACTCGGCCTCCTGTCGGCACCGCTGCTTGCCTTTAGCGTACTCCACCTTGGCGCAGCCCAGACCCAGAAGCTTCAGCGCGGACACCCGCATCATTAGGGTTAGGGCGTTGGTTACGGCCCCGTCCCCCCTGGGGGGGACCGAGGAATGCGCGGTCCTTCCCTCCTGGGTTAGGATTATGGTGATAGCAGGCCACCAGGGGCCTGAGTGCACTGTCCATCAATGGGGGCCGGGAGGTGGAGACCCTGCCCAGCAGGTCCAAAAATTACCCATGTCTTGGGTTAGATCTTTCTTATCTCCGTCAGGACAAGTTCTGTGAGGTTTTCACACTCGCCTATTGAATCAGTCAGATGGGTCAGTCTGTTCTGGTCCACCTTCAGGATGGACAGCTGTTTCAGAGACCCTATGCTGTCCGGGACGACCTCCAGCAGGTTCTGTGTGAGCAGCAGGTCTGTGAGAGCCAGGAGGCCATTCAGCTCTGACGGGAGCTCCTCCAGACGATTCTCCGACACATCCAGACACACCAACCTACGAAGGTTTCCCAGCTCTGGTGGTAATGAGGACAACTGGTTACGGTCCAGCCACAGCTCCCTTAGGTTGGGGAGAGCGCCGAGGGTATCCGGCAAAACTTCCAGTTCATTGCTGCCCAGGTCCAGCTGTTCCAGTTTCACCAGGAAAGAGAGCGACGTGGGCAGAGACTTCAACAGGTTCTCCCTGAGCTCCAACGTCACCAGGTTGGCCAAATTTCCAATGTCATTGGGCAACATCTGTAATGACACATCATTGAGGGCCAGGTGAGCGAGCGCTCGGAGTTCAGTGAAACCATCCGGCAATCTGGAGAGGGGGTTTCCACTGAAGTCTGCAATCTCCAAGGCCCTGCAAAACTTAATGCTCTCTGGGATCTCAGAAATATCGTTCCTGGAGATGTCCAATTCCACCAGTTGCATGAAGTTAGCCACCTCAGGCGGGAGTCTCTGGATCTCATTGTCGCTCAGGCCAAGTTTCCGGAGGTTCAGTAGTCTGAAGAAAGGCTTTGGTAGCTCTTTGAGTTGATTGGCATCAAGGAGAAGCTCCTCCAAACTGCGGCTGTATCGAAATATTTCATCAGGAACCGTCTGCAAGTTGCAATGCCGCTTGTCCACCGACTCGACGTGGCGGTTGCAGCGCCACAGGGGGATACACTTCAGCATGTCCGGCCGCCGGAGGGGAGGGGGGTCTGGTTAGGGGGTTAGGATTATGGTGATAGCAGGCCACCCTTTCAGGGGCCTGAGTGCACTGTCCATCAATGGGGGCCGGGAGGTGGAGACCCTGCCCAGCGGGTCCAAAAATTACCCATGTCTTGGGTTCGATCTGCAATGAGCCATCGCGACGTTTCGGCATCGTAGTGCCTTCCTCAGGCTGGCTCAGGTCAGTACTGGTTGCAGGTAAGTGTTTTTCTCTCCCTTTTATACAGGTTTTACAGGTAAGTATTTCTTTTAATTTTCACCGCCATTTATTTAAGTTTTTACATTCCTTTTACTTAGGTTTTTGCAGGTAAGCACTTTTTTCTTCCTTTTATACAGGTTTTTTCCTTTAGGGTTGCAGGTAAGCATTTCTTTAATTCCTTTTATTTAGGGTTTGCAGGTAAGCACTTTTTTCTAACTTTTTTCTCTCCTTTTTCTTCAGGTATTGCAGGTAAGCATTTCTTTTAATTTTTCTTCCTTTTACTTAGGCTTTTTTTACTCCTTTTTTTTATGGATTTTGCATCTCCCAAAAACTTTTTTTTAATGATTTTCTCATATTCAAACATACTACAACAAGTCAAGTGTGAGAGGAAAAGCACATTTCCACCATTTTTGATTAGCCTTAAAGGGCAAGAACTACTGAATGGTTGCCTTTCTTCTTCTTCTTTTTTCCTTTTTTAATTTCACTTTTTACACTAGTGGTACAGCAAAATATATTTTTTTCAGCTGTTACTTTGACAACAGTTAAATGTGCAATAGAGAGCCTTCACAGTCCACATTTGTCTGGCCTCAGATGGGATGTGTTTTGTGTGTTAATGAGATCTGTGTGCAAAAGTCATGTATTCATTCATTCCTTTTTCCACCCAACAACTTTTCACTTCTTGTCCTGACACAAAGAACAGTAAATATAAGGCCTGAGTCTGAATTAGTGGTTTCTTAACTTTACAGTCCTGACTGTGTAGTGGAGCCACACTAGTTCTAGCTCTGCACTTCTTGTAACCCCCCCCCTGGTTAGGGTTAGGGTTTTAGGGCCAGGCAGGGGCATCTCCCACCCCCACGAGGCACGGGCTGGTTAGGATTATGGTGATAGCAGGCCACCCTTTCAGGGGCCTGAGTGCACTGTCCATCAATGGGGGCCGGGAGGTGGAGACCCTGCCCAGCGGGTCCAAAAATTACCCATGTCTTGGGTTAGATCTTTCTTATCTCCGTCAGGACAAGTTCTGTGAGGTTTTCACACTCGCCTATTGAATCAGTCAGATGGGTCAGTCTGTTCTGGTCCACCTTCAGGATGGACAGCTGTTTCAGAGACCCTATGCTGTCCGGGACGACCTCCAGCAGGTTCTGTGTGAGCAGCAGGTCTGTGAGAGCCAGGAGGCCATTCAGCTCTGACGGGAGCTCCTCCAGACGATTCTCCGACACATCCAGACACACCAACCTACGAAGGTTTCCCAGCTCTGGTGGTAATGAGGACAATTGGTTACGGTCCAGCCACAGCTCCCTTAGGTTGGGGAGAGCGCCGAGGGTATCCGGCAAAACTTCCAGTTCATTGCTGCCCAGGTCCAGCTGTTCCAGTTTCACCAGGAAAGAGAGCGACATGGGCAGAGACTTCAACAGGTTCTCCCTGAGCTCCAACGTCACCAGGTTGGCCAAATTTCCAATGTCATTGGGCAACATCTGTAATGACACATCATTGAGGGCCAGGTGAGCGAGCGCTCGGAGTTCAGTGAAACCATCCGGCAATCTGGAGAGGGGGTTTCCACTGAAGTCTGCAATCTCCAAGGCCCTGCAAAACTTAATGCTCTCTGGGATCTCAGAAATATCGTTCCTGGAGATGTCCAATTCCACCAGTTGCATGAAGTTAGCCACCTCAGGCGGGAGTCTCTGGATCTCATTGTCGCTCAGGCCAAGTTTCCGGAGGTTCAGTAGTCTGAAGAAAGGCTTTGGTAGCTCTTTGAGTTGATTGGCATCAAGGAGAAGCTCCTCCAAACTGCGGCTGTATCGAAATATTTCATCAGGAACCGTCTGCAAGTTGCAATGCCGCTTGTCCACCGACTCGACGTGGCGGTTGCAGCGCCACAGGGGGATACACTTCAGCATGTCCGGCCGCCGGAGGGGAGGGGGGTCTGGTTAGGGGGTTAGGGTTTAGGTGATAACAGGCCACCAAGGGCCTGACTGCACTGTCCATCAATGGGGGCCGGGAGGTGGAGACCCTGCCCGGCGGTTCCAAAAATTACCCATGTCTTGGGTTTGAGAGCTAATGGGCTATCGCGAGACGTTTCGGCATAGAAGTGCCTTCTTCAGTCGAGCCCAGGTGAATAAGTGTTTTCCTTTTTGTTTCTTTCCTTTATACAGGCTTTATTTTAACAGGTAAGTTTTTTCTTTCCTTTATACAGGCTTTATTTTAACAGGTAAGTTTTTTTCTAGGGTTGTGCCCTCCCACCCCGATCGACTGGCAAACGTGGCCTGCCATCAGAGGGCTGCCGCCGGGCCCGGCACCTTCGCCGGCGCCTTCGGGCGGTCAGCTCCTCCGGCCCGCAGGCTCGCCTCTAGCGCTGGCCGGGGGTTACAGCGCGAAGGTCGAAGGGGGTGGTGGTTCTCGGACCCCGCCCTGTCCTCCCCACGCTTCCCCCCCCCCGCCAGACGCGATCGCTCGGTAGCGAGACCGAGACGCCCGGTCCGTCCCGGTGGTCATACCACGGCGGGCCTCGTCGCAGAGTGGGTAGGCAAACCCAGAGTTTGCCCACCCCGCGAGGGCGACGGGGCCCCGTCCGGCAAACACGGTTTCTCGAACCCTCGCCCCGGTCCACACGTGCATCCGGAAAGCCTCGCCCTGGTCGACAGGGCTCAGTAGCCCCGAGCGAGCGAGCGAGCGCGTGCGTGCGCGCCGCTGCCGCCGCCTGAGGGGCTACCTGGTTGATCCTGCCAGTAGCATATGCTTGTCTCAAAGATTAAGCCATGCAGGTCTAAGTACACGCGGCCGGTACAGTGAAACTGTGAATGGCTCATTAAATCAGTTATGGTTCCTTTGATCGCTCATCCGTTACTTGGATAACTGTGGCAATTCTAGAGCTAATACATGCAAACGAGCGCTGACCCTCCGAGAAGAAAGTCACCTGCATGTTCATCCCTGACGGTCAGGTGTCATTGAATGCAAAAATTGACCGGCGTGGATTCTGTGAAGGCGAAGAGATCTGCATCAATGCGAAGTTTGAGAACACCTGCTCCCGCATTGTTGTGCCCAAGGCTGCCATCATAGCCAAACACACCTACCAGGCAAACGGCCGCACCAAGATCCTACGCCAGAAGCATTTATTAGGATTGTCTCTTTATCTTTTTATGGCACCCCCTGTCTTTTTTGACATCCCGTCCTTTGTTCACTGTACTTTTGTTTATGGCACCCCCTTCCTTTAAATCCTTTCCGTGTGTATTTACATTATTTTCTTTGTTTTATCTTACGTGACTTCTTGTCTTTTTCTGTTTCTGTTTATCTTTCTTTCTTGTACGTGACTTCTTGTCTTTTTCTTTTTCTGACTACTTGTCTTTCTCTCTTGTACGTGACTTCTTGTCTTTTGCTTTTTCTGCTTATCTTTCTTTCTTGTACGTGACTTCTTGTCTTTTTCTTTTTCTACTTGTTTTTCTTTCTTACGTGACTTCTTGTCTTCGTTTTTTGTGTTAGGGACCCCCCTGTGGTTAGGGTTAGGGTAAGATAGAGGGCAGGGGCACCCCCAACCCCACGAGGCACTGGCTGGTTAGGTGTTAAGAAAAGAATCAGGCCACCAGCAAGCTGGTAGCCTGAGGTGCACGGGCCATCGATGGGGCCGGGTGGTGGTGTCCCTGCCCTGGTTCAAAAAATTGCCCATATCTAGGGTTTTAGTGCACATTTAGCATTCACTGGGCCGTTCGCGACGTTTCGGCATGTTTTTGCCTTCTTCAGGCCGACCCAGTGTGTCTTGTCTTTGTCTCTCTGTTTTCTGTTTGCCTCTCTTGGCCTTTTATACTCTTGTTAGCTCCTCCCACTTGGGCTTTTTTAAGTTGACTGCTTGTCCTTTTCTTTTTCTGACTTCTTGTCTTTTTCTTTTTCTGCTTTTCTTTCTATTTTACGTGACTTCTTGTCTTTCATATCTTTAGTTTTCTTACTATTTTTCTCTTTGTTTTCCCCTTGTTTTTTCTTGTCTTTCTGTGTTTACTCCATATTCAGACAAGGCGAGCAGGAGAAAGAAAACCAGCTTTCTAGAAATTTTAGTGCAAATTGCTGGAGTCAGATACATTTATTAGGATTGTCTCTTTATCTTTTTATGGCACCCCCTGTCTTTTTTGACATCCCGTCCTTTGTTCACTGTACTTTTGTTTATGGCACCCCCTTCCTTTAAATCCTTTCCGTGTGTATTTACATTATTTTCTTTGTTTTATCTTACGTGACTTCTTGTCTTTTTCTGTTTCTGCAGCAGGTTGGTACAGGAGCAGGCACCAGAAGCAGGCCTGTGGAGCACTATGTCATCTGCTCGGCCTTGCTTCAGGATGCACTGTACAATTCGATAGCAAGACCTCATGGGTTACCACAAAAAAAACAGTGTCTTTCTGCCTCTGTCGTTCTCTTTGGTTTGTTTGAGCGCTTGTTTTTTAAATACACAGCAAGTGTCTCTCTCTCTCTCTCTCTGTCTGTCTCTCTGTCACACACACACACACACACACACACACACACACACACACAGAAGCAGAGCAGCTGCTGTGCCACTGGGATTGAACAAGAGGTGCTCCCTCTGCTGGCTCAATGCGGTACAAAGTGTCTGAAGGAGTTATACCGGCGAAAATAACATCTTTCAATTGCATGTTTGGTCCACAGGATGGCGCCTAGAATGTTAAGGTTCAAAATTGAGGAAAGAGAGTACACACCACCCATGGTCCAGAGGATCTTGGTCCAACAATGATTTTAATGAACACACGTGTGGGAAGACACTCTGTACGCAGACAGCCAGTAGTCCTCGACTTAATCAAAGCATGAACAGATATTTTATAGCATCAGGGTTTGTTTACTGACGCCCCTTCATGCGTCACCGGTACATTTTATACATAGATCAGATCAACACCATCATGACTTTTCACCCAGAAAATCATCTTCTATTTTCATGGCTAGCCCTTCCTGTCTACCTTTCAGTTCTTGTCTTGTTCCTCTTTCTTGCCGAGACAACAAGGAACGGTTCCTCTTTTACCGAGACACTTTTGCAGTTACAACCAGACATGAGTAATCTCTCCTCTAAATAAATTTAACTCATGTGTGTGTGTGTCACGACCTCACATGCTCTTTGTGTCACCTCTTCACCTACTATCTGTGTCTCGTCCTCAAATGCTCTTTCTCAATTCACCTGTTGCACCTCTGACCTTTTACCAGACCAGAAGCTCACTGAGACTATGTGTATGTCTTCTACTAAATAAATGTTTTAACCAAGAACCTCTACTAAAACCTTAATATAAAATGATCTGATATATAAGTGTTTTGTAAGCATGTATTGCAATTCCTTCTATGTTCTAGTTTTCCCTCAGCATGGATCATCTAGACACTCTCACTAGTTGAAGCTTAAGACCTTTAAAGAACCTGAACATCAACTCAAATAAGCACAGATATGCAATATGTATAAAATAGTTATAACTGCACCTGGAATACAAAGTTAATTTAATACCTGTGTGCATAAAACCTTAAAGCCTTCTTAAAGCTATCTGTTACATTGTTAAAGCCTCGTCTTAGCCTGCTGCTCAAAATAACTTCCTGCTTTCACTTCTGCATACAACTTCCTGTCAGCCTGCAACTCAGTCTTTCTGAAAGAGACACTGTTTAACCCCTGAATGCAATATAAACTCCAGATTATATTATTAATGCAATGGTAATGATGACAATTATTTAACAATAGCAGTAAAATAATTTCCCTGCTCCACACTCCCTCTCTCGACCACCGGACGAAGCCCCCAAATGTTACAGTTATGCTTGGGTGTCCTGTAAGAAAATTCCAAAGACAGACAAAGCTAACCAGCCCAACAACAACCTTCTTTACTCCTCCAAAAACTACTTCTTACCACCATGCAGTTCAGGCAAGTACTGAGAAAAAGGAAAAAACAAAACAAAATGTCTTAATTTGAAAAAGCATTAATTAGATACGCAGATGGATCTTTTTCTTTTTTTTCCTTTTTTCTTTTTTTTTTTTTTAAACTGCCGTGCCAATACAAAACAAAAACAATACAAGCTTGTGTGCTCGTGCTCTTTTGTTCTTCAAAGTTTTCTATACCTCATAACTGATGCATAAAAATACAAGAGCAGTCTACTAAAAACAAACAAAAAAGATAGTAAGAGTAGAAAGTTGAGCAACAGTATGTAGAATGTAACCTTGTCTTCCAACTAAATCTTGGCTTCCTTCTCCCAATCACATCTTCACTGTCTTTACCTCTGCTGTTATTCCCCTTGCCATGTACAAACTCAGTTGTTGTCACCTCAAATATAAGGAGGCAGCTCCTGTTTTTGTCAAGCACAAATGTGTCATCAAAGGATGGTCAAAAACAGCACCGTTAATGAGTAGTACAGCTGCTGTGCCACTGGGATTGAACAAGAGGTGCTCCCTCTGCTGGCTCAATGCGGTACAAAGTGTCTGAAGGAGTTATACCGGCGAAAATAACATCTTTCAATTGCATGTTTGGTCCACAGGATGGCGCCTAGCTGGCAAGTCCTGTACATTGCATATTAAAAGTTGTTGCAAGTGCACTCACATGTATTTTTTGTGTAAAAGAGACACACACACACACACACACACACACACTCACACTCAGCGGCTCAGAGATGAGGGAAAAACAACAGAAATCAGGATAGATTTTAATGTCAGGAGATGCCCTGTGATGCTGGGGCCATTGTGTAAGATTGGAATGTGTACCAGTGGCTGGTGGGTGGTCCTTGAAGGTCCCGGGAGGAGGCGGCGAGGAGGCAGCGGGTGGCTGGGCTTGAGCTGTGGATCAGGGACGTCATTAATTCTGCCTGGTGCTGCGTGTGCCCTGTGCAGCTTGGATGTCTGCCGCTGACGCTCTGTGGTTCCTGTTCTGCTGATCTCCTGGTCCACACACGGCTTCAGGGTGCACTGTACAAGGGGAGAAGAAATGCATCATTGGTTACCAAAATAAAACAGTGTCTTTCTGCCTGTGTCATTCTGTTTGGTTTCTTTGAGCGTTTGTTTCTTAAATACACAGCAAGTGTCACTCTCTCTCTCTCTCTCTCTCTGTCACACACACACACACACACACACACACACACACACACACACAGAAGCAGAGCAGCTGCTGTGCCACTGGGATTGAACAAGAGGTGCTCCCTCTGCTGGCTCAATGCGGTACAAAGTGTCTGAAGGAGTTATACCGGCGAAAATAACATCTTTCAATTGCATGTTTGGTCCACAGGATGGCGCCTAGCTGGCAAGTCCTGTACATTGCATATTAAAAGTTGTTGCAAGTGCACTCACATGTATTTTTTGTATAAAAGAGACACACACACACACACACACACACACACACAAGCTGGTCAGCTGCTTTGCAACTCAACGCGGTACAAATCGACTTCTGTGCCTCTTTTTCTCTTTGGGTTTTCTGTGTGTTTTTTTAAATTTTTAAATCCACAGCAAGTGTCTCTCTCTCTCTTTCTGTCTGTCTCTCTGTCACACACACACACACACACACACACACACACACACACACACTGAGGTCTGCAGTGCAACATTTGAATTACAGTGCTTTGAATCTCTCTCTCTCTCCCTCTCTCCGTCTGTCTGTCTGTCTGTCTCACACACACACACACACACACACACACACAGTGAGGTCTGTAGTGCAAAATTTGAATTTCATTGCTTTTTAATTTCTCTCTCTCTCTCTCACACACTCACACACACACACACACACACACACACACACACACACTGTGAGGTCTGCAGTGCAACTGGGATTTAACAAGAGGGGCTCCCTCTGCTGCAATTGCATCTGTGGTCCACCGGAGGGCGACCAGCTGGGACGTCCTGTGCTTTGCATATTAAAGTTTTTGCAAGCGCATTGACATGTGTTTTTTGTGTAAAAGAGAGAGAGACACATACACACACAGAGAAGCTGGTCAGCTGCTTTGCAACTGGGATTGAATCAGAGGTGCTCCCTCTTCTGGCTTTTTCTTATGCACACTATTAAAAAAAGTTGGGCGCACCCAAATCAGCGTTCAAAGATTGATGGCTCCCTGTCAGAGCACTGGCTATGAATTTCAGATCGATCAGGCCTTAACTTGACAAAAAAGTTATCAATCGTTCTTTTCATCTTTTCTCATTGCCCACGGTCAGTTATATCCACTTCTGTCGGTCCTAGGATATTCACAAGGCCTGTGTATCATCACTGATTTCTATAATCCACTTGATTCCGATTCACAAGGTCCAGATTCGATTTGGTGCAATTTTTACTCAGAAAGTGAGAGATCTTATAATTCTGATCATTTATCAGTACTGACACTGAACTTTATCAGAGATGTGACCATCACAGCACATGCCGTTGTGTCAAAGTAACTGAGAATAAAATAAAATAAAAAACATAAAGGAGATTTTCCTGGCATGGATTTTATAGCAGATAACCTTAAAAATATTCTGCAATTATACCTAATTTGAAAAAGTTTACATTTCTTCAGTATTAAACAGCAGAAATTAAGCTTTCTTATCCGACGTCATTTAAGTACAAAGGAAAGAAAAGACAGCGGCCGCCAGCGCTGTAAACAACGGTAGACTGATGGGTAATAAGCGAATGAGTAATGCAGAAAACACATGTTTGAGATGGGAAACTTTTCTTGAAGTTTCTCTCACAGTTCGTGCGTGAACTGTGGGTTTTATCGTGTTGGAAGCAAAACAGCAAAAGTAAGAAGGAATTAAGGATGATATTAGCCCCCACGCCGACTAAGCTAATTCTGATGCGTCGGTCCGCTCTGTTTACGTCTTCGTGTGGAATGCGTTTCCTGCTCTCATTTGCTGGTTGTTGTTGAAATAGTTTTGTGAGCTTTAACCTGAGATTCTGGCGTTTCTGGTAAAACACATTTATATTCATTCAATTCAGGATTTAATGAATCGATATCGCTTCATTCAAGCTACTCACCTGTCTATATCCACCTCCACTTCCAGCTGGACCACGGACAGAGGTCCCGCCCCTGACTATCTCTGATTGGTTTAGACCACGAAGGGGAATCACGTGTGTCTGTTGTTGATCACATGGACGTCTGTGGCAAATTTTACAAACACTTCTCATAATGAACGAACTCAGGAGGGTTAGGGTTAGGGATGAGGTAAAGCAGGCCCCCCTAAAGGGTCCTGGGTGCACTGTCCATCAATGGGGGCAGGAAGATGGAGACCCTGCCCGGGTGTTCAAAAAATTGCCCATATCTTGGGTGAAGTAGCTCGGGGCCCACGTGACGTTTCGGCGGAGTACTTTCTTTCTTTTTCTTTTTTTCTCCTCTTTTTTTTCTTTTTCTTTTTTTCCAAATGGGGGAGAAAGAACAACAAAATGTAAAATCTCACATTAAAATGTTCACGTTTTGATGTGAAAGGTGTCTCTGAAGTAACGTAGTCGGCATCGAGAGCGGTTCCCATTCATAATTACAACAATACGAAAACTAAAAATCTTGGCATTTCTTCTCGTCTTTTTTGTCTCCTTTGGTGAAAGATCAAAGTGACATTTTGGGACAACAAACCAGTTTGGGTTTTTTTGTTTTGTTTTTTTGTAATGACATGACAATACAGAACTGTGTAAACTCTGGTCCGCTGTTCCTCTTTGCTCACCACATGTACTGAGTCCAAATCTTGGGTGGATGTAAAAGCACAAACTGCAAAAAACAAACAAAAGAACAAAAAAATAAAGAAGCAGTCAGTCCGCACAGCTTCATCACCTGGTCCCTCTGTGTGGCAGAGACCTGCCAATCTCTGCACAACAGTTCACACCATAGTTTTTTCTCCCTATTTTTTCTGGTCACGAATAAAGTCGCCAATCCCTTTTACGAGTCCGTGTTCAAAGTGGCTCACAGAAAGAGGATCCAGAGTGCTCTCAGTACTTGGCAGCACCTGTGTGCTGGTGTCATGTCCAGAATAAGAGGCAGGTCAGCTAGAAGGTCACAGTTGCAGTGCTCTTGTTTTGAAAGGTCATTGTCTGGATGCTGGAAAGGATTTTCCTCTGATGCCCAGCCAAAGTCACACCCATGTGCAGCAGATCCTGTGTGGTGATTGGGGCCAGCTGGTCCACTGAGTTGAAGCCAGCCTGAAGGAAACTGTCTTCGTAACGCTCCATCTTGATGGCCCTAAGCCAATCCCCCACCGAAGCACACGGCGGGAGAGCTAAAGGTGCGCGCTGGTCCAGCAGGGGGTAGGACGGGTGTTGAGGTAAGACCAGGCCCGGCTATTGCCGGAGCCTGAGGTGCACGGTCCATCAATGGGATTGGGAACGGTGCCCCCTATTCAAAAAATTACCCTTAGCGGGTGTAGTGCACTGCCGTTGGGCCATCGCGACGTTTCGGCTGGGTATAGCCTTCCTCAGGCTGGCCCAACGTCTCTCTGTGTTCTTTTCTGTTTCTGTCTTTCTGTTGCCACTCAGGGCCTTTTATACTGGGCTGTCTCCGCCCCTTTTTTTTCCAGACATTTCTTTTTTCTAATTCTTTTCTTTGTCTTTTCTGTTTCTCAGTTTTTACGTGACTCTCCCTTTTTCTATCTTTCTCTGTGTTTCGTCTTTCAACTTTACCCCTTGGTTCATTTGTTTTTTTCTCTATGTTTTTTTCTTTCTTTTACATGGCACCCCCTGCATTTTAGACATCCCGTCCTGTGTTCTTATGTTCTCTTTAATGGCACCCCCTTCCTTTATATCCTTTCCAGTTTTTCTTGTTTGTGTCACTTGTTCCTTCTTGTCTTTTAGGGTTAGGGTTAGGGTAGGGGAATTGATTCCTCCTACGAGGGTAGAAGGAGGGTTAGGGTTGAAGAAAAGAACCTGTCCCTCCCGAAGGAGGAACAGGGCGTGCACGGGCCATCAACCCCGATGGTCCGCAGCCTCACATCCCTCTACCTCCATAATTGATTTTTAATTTGAAAGGTAAGTATTTCTTTTTTTACAGGTTTGCAAAGGTAGGTATTCTTTTTTTGCAGGTTCCCAATTTTTCCGTTACTTTGGCTTGTTTCCAATATTTCTTTTTTTACAGGTTTGCAAAGGTAGGTATTCTTTTTTTGCAGGTTCCCAATTTTTCCGTTACTTTGGCTTGTTTCCAATAAAGTGTTTTCAATCCCAATTTGTTTTCTGTGTGGTTTTTAATTTTGTTTTGAGTTCTCTCTAATTTGAGTTGTTAAGGAAAATCAATAAAACATGAATTAAAACATGAAATAAAATCCCCCAAAAATAACAAACTAAAATAACAAACTAACGTAAAGTTGAAAAAATTAAATGAGTATGCCCTTGTCGCGACGTTTCGAAGTTGTTTCTTCTTCCTCAGGCGAGGGCATACTGAAGAGCACTGGGTTTGAGGCTCCTATTTATACTCTCCCCTCTGATCCCGCCTCCTTGGCTTTCTTTGGCTTTCTTGTAATATCTTTTTTTAGCTGTTTGCTTTTTTCCAATTCTGCCAGACTTTTTGGCTCTCATTTTTCCTTTTTTCTTTCTTTCTTCCTTTCCAGTCTTCTCCTCTTTCCCCTTTTGACTTTTCCTTTTTCATCATCCTTTTCTTCCCTTCTCTTGACCTCTGCCTTTTTTTTTCTTGCTTTAAATTAAGTTTCATTTTGACAAAGTGTAGTTGCAGAACAAAAGTCATT
>NC_140531.1:44210528-44213028 GCF_057382185.1 Mchenga conophoros
GTGTAAGATTGGAATGTGTACCAGTGGCTGGTGGGTGGTCCTTGAAGGTCCCGGGAGGAGGCGGCGAGGAGGCAGCGGGTGGCTGGGCTTGAGCTGTGGATCAGGGACGTCATTAATTCTGCCTGGTGCTGCGTGTGCCCTGTGCAGCTTGGATGTCTGCCGCTGACGCTCTGTGGTTCCTGTTCTGCTGATCTCCTGGTCCACACACGGCTTCAGGGTGCACTGTACAAGCGGAGAAGAAATGCATCATTGGTTACCAAAATAAAACAGTGTCTTTCTGCCTGTGTCATTCTGTTTGGTTTCTTTGAGCGTTTGTTTCTTAAATACACAGCAAGTGTCACTCTCTCTCTCTCTCTCTCTGTCACACACACACACACACACACACACACACACACACACACACACACACACACACACACACAGACACTGTGAGGTCTGCAGTTCAAAATTTGAATCTCAGAGCTTGGTGTTTTTGTCTCCCTCCAGTGGACAAATGCAGGTATTATTAGGGTTGGTTAGGTTAAGGGGATTTAGCCAGAGCTTGACGGAATAAAATGGAATAACTGGGAAAGTAAGTGTCGTAGAGGGATGAAAGTGGTGTCTACGTGGGGATTTTCTGCCGCTCCGCACGCGCTGGTGAAGACCCCATGTCGATAGCACCAACGGTTCTGGACTTGGTGTAAATGGGTCCAAATTTGACGGAATAAAAAGGTCAAAGTGGCAGATAGGAGTGTCCGATCGGGCCGATTCCACCACCACTGTACTCAGCAGGCCCTGCCGGGTCGTTAGACACGCAGCATGGCAGGGATCGGTGACATAACATGTAGCAGTTTCCCTTCACAGAAGCGTCTGCAGCAGGTGGGTGGAGGAGGAGGCAGCAGAACCAGGCCTTTGGAGCACTGTGTCATCTCCTGGTCCTGATGCTTTGAATCTCCCTCTCTGTCTGTCTGTCTGTCTGTCTGTCACACACACACACACACACACACACACACACACACACACACACACAGAAGCTGGTCAAGTGCTGTGCAACTGGGATTGCACCTGTCGTCCACAGGAGGGCGCCTAGCTGGGAAGTCCAGTACATTCCATATTAAAGTTGTTGCAAGTGCATTTTTTGTGTAAAAGACAGACACACACACACACACACACACACACACACACACACACACACACACACACACACACAGTAAGGTCTGAAGTGCAAAATTTGAATTACATTCCTTTGTATCTCTCCCTCTCTCTCTCTCTCTCTCTCTCTCTCTCTCTGTCAACACACACACACACACACACACACACACACACACACAGTAAGGTCGGAAGTGCAAAATTTGAATTACATTCCTTTGTATCTCTCCCTCTCTCTCTCTCTCTCTCTCTCTCTCTCTCTCTGTCTCTCTCTCTCTCTGTCAACACACACACACACACACACTCACACACACCAAAGCACACAGACAGATGCTGGTCACAACTGCTGTGCAGCTGGGATTGAACCAGGGGGGCTCCCTCTGCTGGCTCAATGCGGTACAAAGTGTCAGAAGCTGTTAGATATCTGCTTTTGACAATCAATTGCACCTGTCATCCACAGGAGGGCGCCTAGCTGGGAAGTCCAGTACATTCCATATTAAAGTTGTTGCAAGTGCATTTTTTGTGTAAAAGACAGACACACACACACACACACACACACACACACACACACTGTAAGGTCTGAAGTGCAAAATTTGAATTACATTCCTTTGTATCTCTCCCTCTCTCTCTCTCTCTCTCTCTCTCTCTGTCTCTCTCTCTCTCTCTCTCTCTCTGTCAACACACACACACACACACACACACACACACACACACACACACACACACACTGTAAGGTCTGAAGTGCAAAATTTGAATTACATTCCTTTGTATCTCTCCCTCTCTCTCTCTGTCTCTCTCTCTCTGTCAACACACACACACACACACGCACACACACACGCTCAATGGAGTATAAAATAAAGACCGGGGCAGTTCTCTCACTGGAGTCTCTTAGAGTGGAGGCTGCCCTTGCTAGCAAGAAGTTCTGTGTGTTTCTCTTTTCTGAGTCTTTACTGAAGAAGTGTTTTATAACATTTTCCTTAACAACTGACATGTGTTTTTTGTGTAAAAGAGAGAGAGACACACACACACACACACACACACTCACACTCACACTGTAAGGTCTGAAGTGCAAAATTTGAATTACATTCCTTTGTATCTCTCCCTCTCTCTCTCTCTCTCTCTCTCTCTCTGTCTCTCTCTCTCTCTCTCTCTCTCTGTCAACACACACACACACACACACACACACACACACTGTAAGGTCTGAAGTGCAAAATTTGAATTACATTCCTTTGTATCTCTCCCTCTCTCTCTCTCTCTCTCTCTCTCTCTGTCTCTCTCTCTCTCTCTCTCTCTCTGTCAACACACACACACACACACACACACACACACACACACACACACACACACACTGTAAGGTCTGAAGTGCAAAATT
>NC_140531.1:44240528-44243028 GCF_057382185.1 Mchenga conophoros
TGTGGATCAGGGACGTCATTAATTCTGCCTGGTGCTGCGTGTGCCCTGTGCAGCTTGGATGTCTGCCGCTGACGCTCTGTGGTTCCTGTTCTGCTGATCTCCTGGTCCACACACGGCTTCAGGGTGCACTGTACAAGCGGAGAAGAAATGCATCATTGGTTACCAAAATAAAACAGTGTCTTTCTGCCTGTGTCATTCTGTTTGGTTTCTTTGAGCGTTTGTTTCTTAAATACACAGCAAGTGTCACTCTCTCTCTCTCTCTCTCTGTCACACACACACACACACACACACACACACACACACACACACACACACACACAGACACTGTGAGGTCTGCAGTTCAAAATTTGAATCTCAGAGCTTGGTGTTTTTGTCTCCCTCCAGTGGACAAATGCAGGTATTATTAGGGTTGGTTAGGTTAAGGGGATTTAGCCAGAGCTTGACGGAATAAAATGGAATAACTGGGAAAGTAAGTGTCGTAGAGGGATGAAAGTGGTGTCTACGTGGGGATTTTCTGCCGCTCCGCACGCGCTGGTGAAGACCCCATGTCGATAGCACCAACGGTTCTGGACTTGGTGTAAATGGGTCCAAATTTGACGGAATAAAAAGGTCAAAGTGGCAGATAGGAGTGTCCGATCGGGCCGATTCCACCACCACTGTACTCAGCAGGCCCTGCCGGGTCGTTAGACACGCAGCATGGCAGGGATCGGTGACATAACATGTAGCAGTTTCCCTTCACAGAAGCGTCTGCAGCAGGTGGGTGGAGGAGGAGGCAGCAGAACCAGGCCTTTGGAGCACTGTGTCATCTCCTGGTCCTGATGCTTTGAATCTCCCTCTCTGTCTGTCTGTCTGTCTGTCTGTCACACACACACACACACACACACACACACACACACACACACACACACACACAGAAGCTGGTCAAGTGCTGTGCAACTGGGATTGCACCTGTCGTCCACAGGAGGGCGCCTAGCTGGGAAGTCCAGTACATTCCATATTAAAGTTGTTGCAAGTGCATTTTTTGTGTAAAAGACAGACACACACACACACACACACACACACACACACACACACACACACACACACACACACACAGTAAGGTCTGAAGTGCAAAATTTGAATTACATTCCTTTGTATCTCTCCCTCTCTCTCTCTCTCTCTCTCTCTCTCTCTCTGTCAACACACACACACACACACACACACACACACACAGTAAGGTCGGAAGTGCAAAATTTGAATTACATTCCTTTGTATCTCTCCCTCTCTCTCTCTCTCTCTCTCTCTCTCTCTCTCTGTCTCTCTCTCTCTCTGTCAACACACACACACACACACACTCACACACACCAAAGCACACAGACAGATGCTGGTCACAACTGCTGTGCAGCTGGGATTGAACCAGGGGGGCTCCCTCTGCTGGCTCAATGCGGTACAAAGTGTCAGAAGCTGTTAGATATCTGCTTTTGACAATCAATTGCACCTGTCATCCACAGGAGGGCGCCTAGCTGGGAAGTCCAGTACATTCCATATTAAAGTTGTTGCAAGTGCATTTTTTGTGTAAAAGACAGACACACACACACACACACACACACACACACACACACTGTAAGGTCTGAAGTGCAAAATTTGAATTACATTCCTTTGTATCTCTCCCTCTCTCTCTCTGTCTCTCTCTCTCTGTCAACACACACACACACACACGCACACACACACGCTCAATGGAGTATAAAATAAAGACCGGGGCAGTTCTCTCACTGGAGTCTCTTAGAGTGGAGGCTGCCCTTGCTAGCAAGAAGTTCTGTGTGTTTCTCTTCTCTGAGTCTTTACTGAAGAAGTGTTTTATAACATTTTCCTTAACAACTGACATGTGTTTTTTGTGTAAAAGAGAGAGAGACACACACACACACACACACACTCACACTCAGCGGCTCAGAGATGAGGGAAAAACAACAGAAATCAGGATAGATTTTAATGTCAGGAGATGCCCTGTGATGCTGGGGCCATTGTGTAAGATTGGAATGTGTACCAGTGGCTGGTGGGTGGTCCTTGAAGGTCCCGGGAGGAGGCGGCGAGGAGGCAGCGGGTGGCTGGGCTTGAGCTGTGGATCAGGGACGTCATTAATTCTGCCTGGTGCTGCGTGTGCCCTGTGCAGCTTGGATGTCTGCCGCTGACGCTCTGTGGTTCCTGTTCTGCTGATCTCCTGGTCCACACACGGCTTCAGGGTGCACTGTACAAGGGAAGAAGAAATGCATCATTGGTTACCAAAATAAAACAGTGTCTTTCTGCCTGTGTCATTCTGTTTGGTTTCTTTGAGCGTTTGTTTCTTAAATACACAGCAAGTGTCACTCTCTCTCTCTCTCTCTCTGTCACACACACACACACACCAAAGCACACACACCAAAGCGCGCACACACACACACACACACACACACCAAAGCGCACACACACACACACACACACACACACACACACACACACACACACACACAGACACAGACACTGT